>NW_013566846.1:10000-12913 GCF_000499605.1 Eimeria maxima | reverse complement strand
AAATAAATAAATAAATAAATAAATAAATAAATAAATAAATAAATAAATAAATAAATAAATAAGGAGACAATTAATTAATTGTCTCCTTTTTATCTTAATCGTCCCCAACAACTAAAACTATCAAAGAGAGACGATCCAACCTCAAAGTACTGCACACAGCAGCAGCAGCAGCAGCAGCAGCAGCAGCAGCAGCAGTAAATACAGCAGCAGCAACATCCCCTTCTGCTGCAGCAGCAGCAGCTGCTGCATCAACCGTCTCCTCTATACATTTCTGTTGTTGCTGCTGCGTTTGCTGCTGCTGCTGCTGCAACTATTACTACAACTGCTGCTACTACTACTACTAGTACTACTACCACTACTACTATTGCTGCTCCTGCTGCTGTTGCTGCTGTTGCTGCTGCTGCTGCTGCTGCTGCTGCTGCTGCCTTACTTGTTCCCTGGTGATATGATTAAGATCATAGTGGTGTTGCACTGCTAAACGAAAACCTCCGCATATAGCAGCATGGCTGCATGCATGCAGACACACACACTTGCTGCTGCTGCTGCTGCTGCTGCTGCTGTTGCTGCTGTTGCTGCTGTTGCTGCTGCTGCTGCTGCTGCTGCTGGTGCTACTGCTGGAGCAAGGACGTGGCACGGAACAACACGACAATGGCTCCAGCAGAAGGAGCAGCAGTACAGGGACACAAACAGCAGCAACAGCAGCAGCAGCAGCAGCAGCAAAAGTAAGAGCACCAACAGCAGAATATTAAACCCTAAACCCTAAACCCTAAACCCTCGACGTACTGCTGCAGCTCTGGATGAGGGAGGACATGAACCTTAGGAGAGAAAGATGCATGCGCCTTGCGGTACCTGTACAACTCCTGATGCAGCAGCAGCAGCAGCAGCAGCAACAGAAACAGCAACAGCAACAGCAGCATGGCTGCAATGAACAATAATAAGAGCTTCTGCTCTTCTGCTGCTGCTGCTGCTGCTGCTGCTGCAGCAGCAGCAGAGCAAAAGAAGCAGCAAATCAACAGATAATCCTTACTCTAACTAATTCTACCCCTCCTACCAGCAGCAGCAACAGCAGCAGCAACAGCAGCAGCAGCAGCAGCAGCAGCAGGATACCGTTAACTCTGTTTGTAGACGGGCAGCCAATCCTGGTATAAGAGATGTACCACCAACCACAAACACATTCTGCAGCAAACTCCTGCAGCAGCAGCAGCAGCAGCAGCAACAGCAACAGCAGCAGCAGCAGCAGCAGCAGCAGCAGCAGAGACAGGAGAGCAGATGGTGCAGCATATTGACTTTCTTTAGGAGACAAAAAGGAGACACATAAAAAAAAAAGAGACAATTAAATAAAAGGAGATAAATAAATAAATAAATAAATAAATAAATAAATAAATAAATAAATAAATAAATAAATAAGGAGAGAATTACTTTCTTGTATCAAGGGGACATTTCTCAACAACTGTCTCTATTGCTGATTGTATAGGCATAAAATGTGCTGCTGTTAGTACTTCGTCCCCTCCCTGCAGCAGCAGCAGCAGCAGCAGCAGCAGCAGCAGCAACAGCAGCAGTGGCACAATAACAAAGTCATTAGCAAAGACACGTCGCGTTAGCAACAAAAGGCTTTCTGCAGCACAAACAGCAGCAGCAGCAGCAGCAGCAACAGCAGCAACAACAGCAGTAACAGCAGCAGCAGCAGCAGCAGCAGCAGCAGCAGCAACAGCAGCAGCAGCAGCAGCAGCAGCAATAGGACTAACGCATGTGTATCTGTATTCCCTAAGGACCTTTGCATCAAAGAAAATCTCTGCAGCAGACACACGACAATCTCCAACTACCCACGGCTGCTGCTGCTGCTGCTTCTGCTGCTGCTTCTGCTGCTGCTGCTGCTGCTGCTGCTGCTGCTTGTCCCCATTGTATTCGTCTCCTGGGCCCCAGGGCCATTCATCCCATCGGCGTTTCCTGTTGTCTATCACCCCATTGCTGCTTCTTCTGCTTGTGTATCCATTGCTGCTGCTGCTGCTGCTGCTGCTGCTGCTGCTGCTGCTGCTGCTGCTGATGCTGATGTTGTTGTTGTTGGTGGTGGTGGTGGTGTTGATGCATGTAGACTGCAGCAACAACAATAATAATCATAAGAGGGAAAGGAGGGAGGATATACAAATAAATAAACACTATATTTATTATGAATATATACTGCAGCAGCAACTGCAGCAGCAGCAGCAGCAGCAGCAACAACAACAACAACATATACAAATAGCAACAGTTTAGTTACCCTGGATCTGCAGCAGTAAGTGCATGCAACAGACCATCTTCGTATACACCCCAATCACGAACAACTCCTCTATAATCAGGTAAATAACCATCTCCTAATGTCTCTGCAGCAGCAGCAGCAGCAGCAGCAGCAGCAACAGCAGCAACAGCAGCAGCAACAGTAGCAGCAAGTGCAGCAGCAGAATACATGACATAATATATTTATAGATTATGCAGCAAAAGCAGCATATGCTGTTGTTATTTAACCATGATATATAATAACTGCAGCAACTGCAGCAGCAGCAACTGCAGCAGCAACTGCAGCAGCAGCAGCAGCAGCAACAGCAGCAGGTGCTAGTGTTTGCTGTCATACCCCACGGTCTCTTAATAACTTGAGGAAGGATTAAACTCTGCTCCTCTCCCTGCAGCAGCAACAGCAGCAACAGCAGCAGCAAAAGTAATAGTAATAACAATAGCACAGAAGCAGCAGCAGCAACAGCAGCAACAGCAGCAGCAGCAGCAGCAGCAGCAGCAGGACATACCTCTGGGCCCCTCTCTGCTCGAGACACACGAATAGTATGTGAGCCTATATCAACAACAGTTATAGGGCTGCTGCTGCTGCTGCTGCTGCTGCTGCTTGCTGCTGCTCCCCATGCGCAGCGCCATAGCTGCTCATCA
>NW_013566845.1:0-14630 GCF_000499605.1 Eimeria maxima | reverse complement strand
TATATATATATATATATAAGAATAAAGAGAGGCAGAAAGGAATGCTAGCTGTTAGTGATAGTTAGAGGGTTTTCTTCCTTCTTGGCTATTTATAATAATGCAGAAGAATCATATGCTCGTAATATAATATTTAATAATAAATAAATAAACAAATAAATAAATAAATAAATAAATAAATAAATATATACTATTTTAAGCTCTTTAGTATAGCTGTACTTCCTTTGTCCACTCCATAGACGACATTAGGAGACAAAAGGAATATAAATATTATTTTTTAGGGAATTACACAGGTACATCTTCTTCCTTTATTAACTCGACACAACATACCATAAAGGAGGCTAGTAATAGGAAACCTCTTCCCCTCTCCTTCCCCTCCCCCTTCTGTAGACGTATGCATTATTAAATATATAAGGAGTTGATTATTCTTTTCTTTTTATTTAATTTCTCTCTTTAGTGCATGCAAACAGAAATACAGTAAAAACAACACCAACGTAACACCGATCAGCTGACGAACGGCTAAGGATAAAATCATACAGCCAAAACTTTGTTTGTGTGTTTGTTTGTTTGCTGATTAAATTAATTAATATATAAAATAAATAACAAATAAAGTGAATAAGGCGGAGAACAGTTTTGCGTCCTCCTTTTGGCCGTGTGAACACGACAGCCAGCAGCGGTCCATTGCATAGCGGTGACCGGGAGAGGCGAAAGAAGCGAAGAAGAAAAAGGAGAAAATAAATTAATTAATACTTAATTATGGAAATAAAAACAGATTAAATAATAAAAAGGAATATATTTTAAATAGGGTTTCATTCTCCCTTTCACTTTATGTTCTCTTAATATTGTTGTAAAGAACGGTAATAAATTTAATAATAACATTGAGGTGCATGCGTGCATGCAAAGGAAAGAAGACCCGAAATCTAACGAAATTGAAGGCAGAAGATGAATAAAAGATGTTTAAAATAAATTTTATAAATTAAAATAAACATATTCGTTCAATTGCCTGTGCTTTCCTCTTTTTTTATTGTAGCACCTTCTTCTCCCTGTAGTCAGCGACCGACACACCAACATCTTCTTTGCTGCATAGCGTCTTTGAAATATTCAACTTTATGTAGATGTGGTGTAAGTGCAACAAACTTTTTTATTTGATTCTTTTTTAGTTTATTTCTTCCTCAATGTCTTCTAAAAACTTTCATGGAGATCTACTCCTTGACGTCTTCTCTCTTAGTCGTCAGTCTTAACTACCACAGCTGGCGATTTCCTTTCCTCCTCTTTCCTTTAAAGCGTTTATATGTATACTGTTGCTGCCATTATTTATATTGACTATATAACACAACCAATTATAAAGTATGACTACACAGGGAGGCAACCTGTGCGGGCATCCCTGTCCGCGTGGCTACTCAGGTCTCTGCACCGCTAATCGTAGTAGGAACAAGAGCAGCAGCCAGCACCAACAACACAAGCAGCAGCAGCCAGATCCCCATCTTGGTTGCATTCCCCTAAAACGAGGCGATCGTTTGCAGCAGCAGCAGCAGCAGCAAGGCTCTTTTTGGGCTGATTCATACAACATGAACAGTGCAGAGAGGGCAATGGTACCTGTACACAATATGTCTACAACTAGCCACATACACTGCAATTGCTGCTGCACTCATTGCTACGAAGGGGACGAAGAGTACTTCAACTCTTCAGTTCAAATAGAAGTAGAAACTGACGGATTCGATTCGGTGAACTTTTCCCCTCCGCTTCCTCGCCACCATCGGCAGCAGCATCAGCAGCATCAGCAATATCTGCAGCATCATCAGCAGCATAGCGAAACTATTGAGTTGTGTCCTTATCATCAACAATACCAGCAACAGCAACAACAGCAGCAGCACCGTCACCACCACCACCACCACCATAACCACAGCCAGCAGCACTCTGCCAGTTCGCATATTCCACCTCTGCCTATTAAATCCTCCAATGTTTTATCTGTTAGCGATCATGCAATATTCCCTCTCTCCCCTGAAAAAGAAGAAGGAGAGCCTGTGGATTACGAATATTATGTATGGGATGCTGTAGCACAAGAATACGTACGTACAGACCGTCAAACAGGAGAGAAAATGCTACAAGATCCTCAGTACTTTCAGTATCATTACCGACTTGTTGAGAACGCAGAAGACGGGGAAACATTGCTGTTGCCAGAACCTCTAAATAATGCTATCGCGCCTTGGAGCGAAGATCAACAGGCCGTGCTTCAGCAACAGGAGCCAACTCCAATAAGTCTTTACAGTGATCAGCGCGATGATCAGATGTGCCCTTATCCTCATCCAGATGCGGCTAGAGATCTTTGTCACGATAATGAGGAAGACACGTGTATTGTGAGTGGTGCTCACTCCGTGGAGGAAGCAGCAAAGAGCAGCTTTTCTCAAAGGGCCCCTCACCTTGGTGGTGGTGAGTTGTTGCAACCTCCCCACTCTCTTTTGGTGACACCACGACAAGGGCGGTTGGATAAGCCTGTGTCTGCACAGAGCCGCTGTGCACAAACACAACAGCAAGGAATGAGAAGATGCCGCGAAGTTCTTGACAAAGAGAATTGCTCACAGCCAACCACCTCCAGCACTCACCACAGACTACAAGACTGTGCTACGAATTCAACTCTTACGGGACATGCTACGGGTTGGGGTCATGAAGCACCAAACATCATTGACCGACGATGCAACAAAACACCTGGGACTAAGGGCGTCGAGTGCAAGCTAGATGAAATAGAGGCTATTTCTTCAATACCTCGGTTTTTCATCTCTTGCAGCAGACCGTGGGAAAACCCTTCTGCCAGCATGCGAGACAGAGACCTGCAGCTACGACAACTTAGACATCTCCAGCGAGTGCAAGAATTAGAGAGAGATGAACTGTTTAGGCGCCAATTAATGCTCGATGAAATGGCAGCTGCTCTTCCCAAGTCGTCGCAGCTTCTTCTGAATGCGGAAAACAATAGCAAAGCTTGCCGTGACGCAAAACGCCCTGCTGCCGATCGCCGAATGAAGAACAACAATCGATTCCCTACTCAGGCACAGCAGCGTGATTTAGAGCGTCGGACGCGGACTGATCCTGTTAACCGAGGACGTTACTTTAGGGATGTGTGGAAAAGCGACAGGTTTCTAGAACAACAAAGGCATCCAACATTCGACGTGAAAGCATACGATGCATGGTTGAAAAACAGTGGACATCTGATTAGAGGCAGGGCTCTAGAGCTGCAGCAAGAAGAGCAAAGATTACTCTCCAAGCTGCAGCAGGAAAGAAGCACCCGCTTAAAGCGATGCGGGTACTGAATGAGGTGTTTGTGGGTGGTTTATGTGAGTATGTGTTCTGAGTGTTGTGCCGTGAACGCTACAGTAAGTCGATTCTGTTGACTAGTGTTTCGAATTCCTCCTCTTCGTCCGTTAGCTTATCCGCACCTCCAAACATCAGAGATCCATGCACTGGAGTTCCGATGGATGTCGAGCACGTCGAGCTCCGCCGTGGGACACCCATCCCACATGTCAAAAAACCATTTGGCTGGGGATACAACTGGTTGTCGGGAAGCAGCTTCATGAACTCTGGGCTTGAGAAGCTTTCTCCCCGTTCGGGGGAACTACCAGTTGAAGTAAAGCTTGAAGCTGGGCTGTTCTTAGAGTTCGGTTGGGTCGGTGCCTCCGCTAGGCCAACATGTGAGCTTCCGTCTACTTTCCGTTGGGTTAAATAGAACGATGCGTCGCTCGTAAGGATCCAATTGCCGAGCTTTATCCCGTGGTCTTGCGATTGGAAGTCGGGTACACACTCAAATACTGGTAGAACCACATTGACGGCCTCCGGGTCCGGGCATTCGGAAAAGAATGTACTGGAATCGCCGTCCCACTGGAGCTTTTCCGCCATGAACAGTTCTTGAATAGGCCTTATATTCCCCCATCCTTTCTCAAAGGCATTCATGTACGAATGGTAAACATCGGTCGTTTCCATGCGTCTTCGCATTTGGTAGATGTGGAGCGAAAATAGAAACGGGCTTGTAAGTAGTTGGAAAGCTGTGGGCCTCTTCTGCGGGTCTTTGGTCAAGCACTTCAGCAGAAACTCCATAGCGTCCTGCCGAAGGAAAGGCAGACGGTCAGTCACATCCTTTTCCTTGAATGCAGGTATTTGCCTAGAGGCTTCCTATAGGATGCATGATGAATTGCCTCTGCTTAACTTTAAAGAGAAGCAATAAATAGTCTCACGCTCATATTCAGGCACTCGAACAGACGCTCTCCAGTGAGCAGCTCGAAGAATATTGTCCCAGCTGCCCAGACATCCACGCCGTAGCTGTACCCTTTACCGTTGGGTATGAATTGCTCAGGCGCGCAGGCGAAGCAGGTTGTGTAGTTTTTTGTCAAGATAAGTCCTGGCCTAACCTTTCTGTACAGCAAAGGGAACCTTGAAAAGGCTACTAGACACGACACAGGAGACAGCTGACTTACGTGCTGTTGCCAAAATCTATTATTTTCAATTCGTCGTTTTGGAAAGTGTCTCCGTGCCTCACGAGGATGTTCTGCGTCTTGAGGTCGCGGTGAACTATGCATTTTGAATGAATAAGCACCAGAGAACAAATAATCTGATATATGTAGGCCCGGGCCACCTCCAGCTGAAAACACATGACTTTGAATTTCATAGCGGACAAATTGTGTGCATGTAGTATTCGTACCGGCATTCCTGTGCTGTATTTCGACTTGAGCAACTTTCTTAGCTCTCCTCCATTTACAAGTTCTAGAACCAGATGATCATGAGTGTCGCCGACAGCGCTGTGATGAGCGACAGCCGCAGCAACTGCTGAATTTCCCACTTCAAGGGCAACCGAATGTGCCATTAGTCCAAGGAATTTGGAAGGATGGGGGTCCTGGGCCTTATAGGTCAGCAGAGAACCTTCTATCCGAATATCACAGATGAGAGTATACTCATGTCGAAGCATTTCTTTTGGTTCGCGCTTAATGGCTACAGGAGCACCGTGTCTTCTGTCAATTGCAAGAAATACTTCTCCATTTCCTCCCTTTCCTAGTCGCGTGTCCAGAAAGACTTCAAATCGACGAGAAACAGACAGCTGGTACTCTGTAAAATGGTTGCTCCCGTCTGAATTCAAATTGGAAGCCGCCTCGACAGGGATGGTGGGAATACAACGGCGAATTGGATTTGGACGATCGACTCCAAGAAGGATCCGACGGAATGAGAAGGAACAAGTACAACTATCATTGATTGCCTTGCCACTTGCATTAATGCCATTCTTTGGGATCATGCGGAATTTGCAATTTTCCGCAGAGTCCATACTGCTGAACACTTCAAAACCCTTTGCTGTCTCCTTCAAAAATTCAAATGCCCCACATCCGTTTCCTTGAAATGCAGGGGCCGTGATTGGAGGAGCTTGACGAACAGAGATATTTCTATCGCGGACCTTGATGCGCAAATAACCACAACTTCCTCTGTATTCCGGATACGGGCCGAGAGGAACTGGCACCAAATTGCCTAAGTTGTTTGTGCAGTTACAGCCGATTATATAGTCTCCAGGTTCCGTGAATACAAAGGTCGAAGGATATGGGGTATACTGGATCAAGCAAAAATAATGACCTTTCCGCAAAAATGTTCTTTCTGATGTGAATCCTATACCACGGCGTGGCCGAATATCTCCTGAGTTGATAGGTGCTGGAGAGATCGTATCCACGTTTGTCTTAGCGAAGGTATTCGCTATCTTCCATCTGGCGAACATCTTGACAACTTTTGCAGAAAAAAATCAGATTCCTCTACTTAGACGATCACAGGCGAAACGGCCGATTCCCGTCGTCACGTTCGCGTTTTCACCAAATATCACCGAAGCGAAAACGATGGACGAAAGAGAGAAGGTCGGAACGGCTGACTATTGCGATTCGAGGTGCGAATCGGGAATCTTGCGCAAGCCGAATACCCACTTTTCGTGGAAATCGGCTGAAATTAAAAAAACAAAAACAAAACAAATAGAATATCGCGCGAATTGCGATTGCGCAAAAAACAGATTAACGGAGAAAAACAATCAGAACATGAGCCTTTTATACGGCAATATGTGAATTTCTACAACATGGGCAGCTACTTGAAGGTATTGTGAGGAGTGACTGAAGGAAACTTCTACGAGCAATCGTAATTGCTGTCCATACAGTCCGTTGCAGAGAAGGAACCTCTTGCAGGATCCATGATTGAAACATTCAAGATATGGTGGAATACATACCTTAATGTATATCTTGTGACTTGTACTTTTATTTTAAAGGGTTATTATGCTATTTTTATTACAACATGGGGAGGTTACGCAGCGCGACCGCTCCTCAATCGGAATCGCCCGGCAGTAACGGCGCGTGCACGTCTACTATAATATATATATTCTTAAAGTAACCTGTGTTTTTCTCTCTATATCTATTTACGTCTGAAATTTGAATTGCGACAATTCTTGACATTTTCGCAGAACAAGTTTAATAGCGTGCGTGCTTTCCCAGTTCGTCGCCTCCAAGGCAACACCGAGCTGGTGCAGTATCGTTGCGTCCCGGTGACTCTTCAAGGTGGAAAACGTTGCATGAAACAGTATTTTTGTCTTTTGTTTTATATTGTATTGTTATCACAAGTCCAGGCTTTGTAAATCTATGCCGCTTTGCGAGCTGAAGTGAGGGCAGGTTTATGGCTAGCGGAATGGGGGCCCAAGTTTCCGGAGAAAGTGGAAACAACGGCTTCTGAATTTACGAGATTCCCGATGGTCCTAAGGTCAGAAGTATTTTCAAATTGGTACAAAAAAAGGTTTAATTTTCCTTCACTTCCCCTGTCTGAGCTTGCAAGAGCTGAAGTGCGTCGGCTGCCCCTTGCCCCATCCGGCAGACCCAACGAAGGCCTGCAGGGCCTTTTATGAGTTGGTCAAGAAGCAAAGCAGGTAAAAGGCTTGGAAAATACATTTATTCTGCTTCTGTATGCTACTTACAAGCTGCTTCTTCTTTGACCAAAGGTCCTGGGGATCTTGACCCCGACGGAGATTTACCGCTGGTCACGGTTTTCTTCACCAGTGGTCAACAACCCCTGGTCTTCTGCTTCTTCTTAAGGCCGTCAAATTACTTAAAGAACTTCTTTAGATGATTTAATTGAAACGAAGCTGCATCGTTCGTCTCTCCCTTGCCTCTACAATCCCAGGAGCTTTCCGCCGAGGAGGAACCTCGACAGCTGCTGCGACGGCTGGTGTAGAATCTTGCGTTCGTTCCTCTCTTCACAGCCGTTATAATCCCTCGATTATATTATCTTATAGATTGTGTCTGAGAGGAATTTGGTAGCAACAGCAGCACCAAAAGGCTGTTTTGCTGTTGCTGCAGCAGCGCATGCGTGCTCCGTCTGTCTGCCGTCTTGAAGATTTTTGTGGTGTGTACATAAGTTGTTAGGAAAGGAAGCAGCAACCATGGAGTACACAGATGAAGGGGGAAACCCCTTTTTACATACTTGTTTAGAGAGGGGGGATTTTATGGCATTCTTTGCCGAGTTACCAAGGACAAATAATTTATTTATACGCGATAGAGGAGGAAGAACGGTGATGGAGTTGGCAATGCAGATGACAGTAGAATTATTTCAGTCTTGTTTCTCTACTTCTTTCCCAATTGATAGTTTAGCTCTTGGTCGTGGTTGTGGTTGTTCTTGTGCTGTATGTGCACATAAAAGACACCGCAGTATGCGTGATGGTGTAGGGGAGAATCAGAAAAATTATAACTGTAAGAACCCTATGCGTATAAGATATAATGAGGAATATCTAACAATGTATCAACAACCAAGACAAATGAGAATTAACGCACAAAAAAAACCTCCTGTTCCTTCTTTACCTCCTAAAAATAAGTATACTCCTGCTACTTATCCTCCTGGTTGGACACCCGATGCCAGTGGTCAACCACAACCAGGACCAAGAGGACCACTGGACCCCTCTCAAGGTGAGTAATTGACTATACAATACACCATTCTGTGCTTCCTAAGAAGCAACATTGTGTCTATGTATACATTTATTCTCTTTTATGACATGTATTCCTATTGAGCAGCTGTTCAGGTTATTCCTCTGTTCTCCTTCTATGTATTCCCTCCCGATAGCAGCAGCAGCAGAAGGAGCAGCAAGATGAGAAAGTTATAAGTTTATATATTTATTTATTGTTGTCTTATTGTTATGCAGGAGGATCGTTCCCTTTACCATCAGGTGCTTGGGCACCTGCACCTGGTCCTTCATTACCTCAGCAATATTTTTATCCTTGTGAGGCTGAGGGTGACGCAATGCAAAAAGGAAGTCGTCTTGCATTAGAACAAATAAAATTAGAGAATAAAATGGTACAAAGAGAAGTATTAGTATTAGTAGAAGAAATATGTGGTGGTCCAATATGTGAGACAATGAAGGCAAGAATGAAGAGATTACTACAGAAATTGAGATCCCTTATTCTTGTCATTAAACGTCTTGGTAATTGTAATTTATTAAGAATTAAGGCAACAGAATCGGCTGTACAAACAGAATTATTACATAGGAAAATTACTTATCCTTTCCTTTATACTGCTCTTATGCATAGAGCATTCCAACTCTATCCTCATCGACCTAATGGGCAGGCAAGTTGTTGCTCTTGTTCTTGTTCTTGTTCTTCTCCTTCTTGTTCTTCTTGCTGCTTTTGTTGATAACATTAATAAAAATAAATATTAAAATATTGTAAAGTTGATTGATATGTTGTTGAAGGGATTATGTCTAGTGTCTTAATGACACGTCACTAGATATATGAATAAAAGAGGATTATGATTGAATGTCTTGATTGTTTTCCTCTTGTTTGCACATATCTATAACATTATCAACAATATATATCTAAATAAAATGTAAATAAAATGTTGAATTATATGTCTTATTGTTTTTGTTTTCTTGTTGCTGCTGTCCTCAGGCATTTGATCCTGCACATCCAGCTGATGGTCGGCGTATGGTGCAACTGTTGGTGAATTACCAATTGCCTGGCTATGAGATTTGTTTATTTTTAGGGAATGTTATGTCATTATATAGCGATTTTATATCTTTTTTTGCACAAGATGATGTCGCTATATGGCGACCATGCAGAGAAGTACAACAATTCTACTTACATATGGCTTTCTCTTTAGATAGTGTCTTCTTGTTTAAATTCATCATTAACTTCGGAAAACTATTTGCAGGACCAACAGATGTATTCAAATGGGAAGAACTTCTTTATGTCCTCATGGAGGTAAGCCAGATTTCTTTAAGGAGCTGCACATACACCCCAATTCAATTTCGTGCTTTCCCCATAAGAAGGGTGTTCTTTTGGTGGAATTTTGCTGTTTGTTGATGAACATGAGAAGCCTGTGATTTGTTACTGTCTTTCTTCCTTCATCATTTCTTCAATAGACGTCTTCTCCCTCCTCTCTCGTCTTCTATCGAGTATTACATATTTGTTGATTTAATTTCCTCGTTTTGTTTGCAGCACCGAGATAGATTCAGACCCTTCTTTGCTGCTCTTCTTGCCTCTCGCCTAAAGAGTCGTGTGCAAAAGAGGCTCGTAGAAGAAGGATCGCCACAAGAAATAAAAAATAAATATCCTCCAGGTAAACAAACACACACAAATAGTTTATTCAGTAGTAGTTATGTTAAGTATTTGCCTCTTAATTATATTCATGCAAATAATATAAATATTATATATTTCCTTTAATAATTAGTTGCATAGTTCAATTAGACATTGTTTCTTGTGTTTCCCTCGACAGAGCAGCATTCTATGCATGCGTATTGTTATTTTATTTAATAAATCTAATGATTTTTATTGTGTATTTATTGCATTATTATTGTATACAGAGCCCGTTAAATATCCTTGTGAGGAGAGACTACTAACACATAAAGTATTAAGTGATTATGGCTCTCTATTTAGTAAAGAAGAGGCGAAGGAATTTAACGAATTACTTAAGAGATGGAAGTATGGAGCAGCAAGGCAAGAAACAGATATAAGAAGAGCAAATGCAGCAGCAACAGCAGCAAATAGAAGCAGCAGCAGAACAAGAACATTCCCTCCCTCTTCTGCCCCTCAGGTCTTCTGGGCATAAAAAGGAAGAGGAGAGGAAGAGGAGAGCGAAGGAGAAAGAAGAAATATATTAAAGAAAAAATGAACAAAAAGAGAGAAAATGTCAATAAAATATAAATAATAGATACATACAAATAATAAATTCTAATGCATGCGCTACATGCATGCATGCATGCATGCGTTATTTTTCCTTGTTTGCTGCTTTTTTAGTTAACTTTTGTTTCCTATTTTGTGCCTCTTCCTCCTCCCTCTTTTATCCTCCTTTTTTTTATTCCTTTCTTTGTATAATCTACCTCTTGCTAATAATAAAGGGGGTAAATTAAATAAGGGAGAAGTAAATAAAAAGAGAAAAACTCTTCTCCTTATATTCAAGTCTATAAAAGAAAAACAACAAAAGAAACATTTTTGTTGTATGTTTGTTGTTTCTTCCTCTCTTGTTTCTTTTCTTGTTTGCTGATTTAGTTCGAGTGTACGTACACCCCATCATAATAAAAAGGAATATTAAAACATACACAAATAAGATTAACAACTCTCCTTATTTCCTTATTTTTGCTACCTCTATATAACGATACGCGTATATATATACATATACATGCATATATATACAATATATGTATATTTATATGTATATATATACATATATATTAGCTGAATTGGCTACAGAGACGTATGTGTATGCATATACACACCCATATCGTACACATATTTATATACATAAATATATAAAAATATATAAATGTACATTTATATAGATAGGGATAAAAAAGAGAGTAGAGTTCAATTATTTGTGTTGCGATGGATACGGTAAGCAATTGGGGTGTACGTACAGGCAGATAGATAGTCGCTGCGTAGCATAAATAAAGATAAATAAAGTTATAAAAAAGATTTATTTATTATTATTTAATTAAAATAAATTAATTAATATTTAATTAATTTAATTTAATTCAATAATAATATATACAAATCTATTTTATATATAATAAATATTTATCTTTCTGTGCAGTGTCTACGCACAAAATCCTCCAATTTAGATGGATACGCCCCTGTTAACTGCAACAAATAACACACAAATAAATTAATATAATATACATATTATTAATAATATAAATTATTAATATATATATTATTAATATATACCTTATTAATATATACTTATTTATACATATATCTTATAAATTTATATCCTATAACAAACTAAGAACAATTTAGACAAAAAAATTAAATAAATAAATTTAATTATAAGATATAATTAATTAAATATAATAAAAATAAATAAAAATAAATAAAAATAAATAAAGAATAGAATAAACATACAGTTTCTATAATTTTTCCTCGTCTATACACCCTAAATGTTGGTAATGCCGATGGTAAATCTGATGAATTTATTTTATCAACATCTACAGATATAAATATTCCCTCGTACTTCTCTGATAAACTCTGCAGAAAAAAAAAAGAAATAAATTAATTAATTTAATTTAATTAATTAAATTAAATTAGTTAAGTTTATTATATTAACTAAATTAATATTATTTTATTCTTTAATATAAATTAAATAAGACATACAATATCCCACAAAACAATTAAATAAAACAAATAAAACAAATAAATAAATAAATATGTAAATAAATAAATAAATAAATAAATAAATGGATAAATAAAGCAAATAAAACGGTAAGGCTCGTAAACAAAACCAACAAAATAAGGAAAATAAACAAACAAAGATATTTATACCCTTAACAATACAGACATATAGATAGATAGCTAGCTAGCTAGCTACATAACTAGTTAGCTAGTTAGCTAGCTATTTATATATTTATTTATTTATTTATATATTTATACCTCAAAGAAAGGTTTAATTCGTGTACAAGGATGACACCAAGTTGCATTATAATCAATAAAAAGAGGAATATCTGCTGCATCTGCTGCTGCCCTTAATTCGTCTATTTCTTCGGGTGTATCGACAGCTATTACACCACGCTGCACAAAAAAAAAAGAAAAGAAATAGAGAAAAGAAATAAAAAAGAAATAAAAAGGGAGGAAGGAAGAAGAGAAGGAAAAGGGGTTATTATTTATATTAAAAGGAAGAAAAAAGGGGGAAAAAAAATATTTAATTACTTGTTCGTTCATTGCTTTGTGTCTTCTTCTAAGAGCATCGCTGCTGCTGCTGCTGCTGCTGCTGGTTGTTGTTGTTCCTTCTCCTCCATCATCATCTTCTTCTTCTCCTTCTTCTTCTCCTTCTCCTCTATGAGAAGATAATCCTCTTTCTCCTTCTTCTCCTTCTTCTTCTCTTGATCTAAATAAACGTCTAAATAAACGAATAAGAGGCTGTAATAGCATTAAGAAGAGAACCCCTAAATGCCAAAGGGGAATACATAAAGGACCAATACATATAATCATTTTCTTTCTTATATATATATTTGCGGTGTACGTACACCTGAATTTTTTCTATGGGTGAGTGAGCAGCAGTAACAAAAGAGCGCCGCAGGATAGGGAGATATAAAAGAAGATATATTATTTATATTATTATTTCTTCTTAATATGACTAATTAGTCCATTTAAAGAAACTTTTGCAAACAAAATGAATGCAACAACATACAAAGAAGATACAATGCGACGCCTTTCTCAGGTGTACGTACACCTGAAAGAGTTCGCCGTCACCAACTACCGCAGAAATACACCTATTTATGGAAAGCAGAGAATATTTTATGTAAATAAAGAAGAAAAATCAAAAATAAATAAATTATTTTATTTATTTTTGTTAAAGATCGCAGACAAAAGAAGGAAATTAACCACAGAAATACTTCCTCGGCGGCAGTCGCGGCGGTGGGTATATTTGCAAATAGGAGGAGAAAAACCACGAAACTCGCGGATTAGAAGGAAAATAATGTAAATAAATAGGAAATAAAGAAAGAAAATGGAAAAATAATTATTTTAATATATTATTTAATGGGGCTTTGCATGCAATTCATATTGCAACTCATGTTATACATATATAAACAGGACGGGGGAAGCAGCAGCAGCAGCAGCAGCCGCAGCTCCTGCTGCTGCTTCCTTTTACTAAAGTTGCAAGTTGATTATTGTTGCGTCAATTAATTAATATTTCTTTGTCTTTATTTTATTCTTCTTCGTCATCTCTATCTTTTGTGCCTTCTTCTTCTTGAGCGCCTCTACGGCGATGCTGCTAGGAGCCGCGGTGACTTCTTTTCTTGCTGCTGCTGCTGCTGCTGCTGCTGACAGAAGCAGCGAATAAATAGCAGCAAAAAAAATCAACATAACCTGCATAAATTATTTATAGCCTTCTTCGCCTCCTCTCCTTATAGCCATGGCACCAGGCGTCAGGCCCAAGACAGCAGCAGCAGTAACATCTGCTGCTGCAGGTAAAGCAGCAGAAGTAGCTGCAGCAGCAACAGCAGCAGATATAACTCCATCTGCAGCAGATGCAGCAGCAGCAACACACTCAACAGCAACAGAGGAAGGCAACACATCTACACATGACACTGGGGGGAAGAGAAGTGACACCGCAGATGCTGACACATGCAGCAGCAGCAGCAGCTGCAGCAGCAGCAGCAGCTACGGCAGCAGTAGCAGCAGAAACATTAACAGTAGTAGCAGTAGCATCAGTAGCAGTAGCAACATCAATAAGTCAATCAGGGACGAGCAGCAGCAGCAGCAGCAACTGTATGAGCAACAGTATGACCAGCAGCAGCAGCAGCAGCAGCAGCAGCAGCAGCTGCAGCAGCAGGACTCCTTCGCTGATGGCGAGGCATTCCCCTCCTTAGAGGAACAAAGTAGGCAGCTGCAGGAGGCGAGGGCATCAATGCAGCAGCAGCAGGAGAGGAAGAGGCAGCAGCAGCAACAACAGCAGCAGCAGAAACAGCAGCAGCTGCAGCAAGAAGCTGAGGAAGCTGCAGAAGATGCAGAAGATCTAGATAGTCTAGAAGACGCTTGCTGCAGGTACAACACAAATTAGGGTTTAGGGTTTAGGGTTTAGGGTTTAGGTATTTCTTTAGGTCATTTTCTGCTGGATTTTTTTGCTTTCTTTTTATATTTATATGAATTAGATAGTAAATAAATTAATTTAATTTATTATTTATTTATTTATTCTTTAATTTAGCCAATTTATTCATATAAAAGTATTATTTTTTGTTTCTTATTCCTGTCGATGCCGATCGATCTGCCTATACACCTGAAACCCGTTGGGGTGTATATGCCATCAATAAGCAGATAAGAAATACATAAAAAAGCGTGATAAAAAGTAGAAAAAAATAAAATAAATAAGAATATATATATATATATACTGTTATTTATTCTTTTTTCCTGTTTTTTTTTTTCTTATGATTGCAGTTATTGTGGTGTAACAGGTGCCGAGGTACTAATACGTTGCGGTGTATGTACACGTTTCTTTTGTAATTCTTCTGTTGGTAGCTCAAGAAGATCAGGAGCACCAAGTCATATATTAATGCATATTGTTAAAAGTAAACATAAAGAGGTTTGTTGTCATCCATTAGGGCCTCTAGGTAAATATATTTATATATAACCCTTATATATATATATATATATATATATATT
>NW_013566844.1:0-14590 GCF_000499605.1 Eimeria maxima | reverse complement strand
TATATATATATATATATATATATATAATATAATATATATATTGTATTTATTATAATTAGGAGTATATGCAGCCATTAAGGAAGAAGTTACGTAGTGTGACAGGGACCTGCAGCCGCTGCAGCAGCAGCAGCCGTCCTAGCAGCAAAGAACAAACAACAACAGTAGGGGCAGTCATGGCTATTAATAACTCAACAGGATCAACAGGAAAAACCAATAAAAAATCCTCCCTTAATGAATGTGTTAACCCGGATAGCGCAGACACCCCAAAGGGAATTAGAAAAAAACGTACTATTATCCTGTACACACATAACACACAAACCCTAAACCCTAAACCCTAAACCCTAAACACGTCGGCAACACTGTCTGCTACACACACACACAGACACGAAGCGGGTTTACAAGATGATGAACACTCTTGAGTAGTCTGTTAGGTGCAACATTTTCTTCCCTAGGGTTTATTGCTTAGCCATTAGGGTTTAGGGTTTAGGGTTTAGAGGTGAGGGTTGAGTGTCTAGGGTTTAGGATCTAGGGTTTAGTGTTTATTATTTAGTGTGTAGGATGTATGCAATTAGCAAACTGTAAATGTTAGGAAACAAAGAAAAGAAAATAAAAAGAAGAAAAAAGAAGAAAAAAAAAAAAGGAAGAAAATAAGGAAATAATCCTTACCCTACATCAGGATATCCTCTGTACATAATTGCTCTATATGCATTTGCATTAAGACCGATGCCTACTAATGCGCCAGCAACAAGAGCAGATAGCCATACCCTGCTGCGTACTTTATGTGCAGTTAAGGAAACAATAACTAAAAAATAAGCAAAATATACCCATAAAATCATAAATGGTAACTCTGTTAGCTCTAATAGTTGGCGAGAACAACGCGATAAACCATAAGGATTATAAGGAATATACCCTGATGATGTCAGTAGACGAGCAGGGCCCACTGGTGGGGGGCCCCCACATGAGGGGGCCCCACATGAAGAGGGTCCAAGGGGGCCCTCCTCACTTGCTGCTTTTGCTGCACATATTGGAGGCTTCTCTATAGATACAGGATCGTGTACACCCACCACACAGCAGCTGCTGCCACCACGGATCCTGCTGCTCCTGCTGCTCCTACTGCTCCTGCTGCTCCTACTGCTGCTACTGCTGCTGCTGCTGATGTTGTTGCTAGTGCTGTTCGTGCTGCTGTTATTGTTGCTGCTGCTGCTGCTGTTGTTACATGCCTTGCTGCTGTCCTCCATACAGCTCAATCCACCCACTAGACCGCCGCAACCGCGGGGTGTAAGGACAGCCTCCTCTACTGCTGCCAGCCCTGCTGCTGCTCCTGCTGCTGCTGCACAGACACAACATAACACCAGCTGCTGTAACTACAAACTCCAGCTATTGATCCTCATGCCAATAGCAGCAGCAGCATCAACAATAGCATTGTCAATAACAACAGCAACAGCAATAGGAATAGCAACAGCAGCATCAACAGCCGCAACAATACCACCAGCAGAAGCAACAACAACGCTAAATGCACGACTAACAGCAACAACAGCAACAATAGCACCAACAGCAGCAACAGCAGCAAATATATTTGGCTGACAGTCATCTCTTGAGTCTGAGGGAGCGGTTGCTGCATCTGAGCAATCGGAGCGGTGGCTCAAGGAGCAGCTGAGGGGTCGACTCAAGAGGGGAGGGGAGGTCTCCATGGTGGTTTGCAGCCCTCAATGCAAACCCTACACCCTAAACCCTAAACCCTAATACCTGGTGATTCCCCTTAGAATAAGGGGTAAGGGCCCGGAGGCCTAAGGCGAAAACAAACGCGCAACAACACTTACAAAAAGGAAAACCCCACAGCTGTTGATGGTGCTCCTGGTCCACGGCCAGGTAGAAGCCAACTCAAATCCTAATGTGTTTCCTGCTGGTGCTGCTGCTGCTGGTGATGCTGCTGGTGCTGCTGCTGGTACACCCGCCAATGCTTGGGGTGTCTGCGGCCTGGCTGCTCGAGGCAGCAAAGGCAGCACAACACCTGCGAAAAGAATACCGTCTTGACTTTAGAGGAGAATATGTGGGGCTAGGGGTGGAGGGTCTGGGGATTAGGGCTGAGGGTTTAGATGTTAGGGTTTAGGATTTACGGTTCGGGGTCACTCGTCGGCTACGGTGCGATGGCTGCAGGCCTGAAATGGGCCTTTTCCGCAGTGTTAGGGATGCGACACACACAGAAAGAAGGACATAAAATCAGATAAAAGTATTTGAGGGGGTTGCGACCACTGCCATGCACAGACGGACGTGCGCAGACAGACCAGCAGCAGCAGCTGCTGCTGCTGCTGTTGCGGCTGCAAGAGCAGCAGCAGACCACGCAGCGGTCAAACCGCCCTGCCGCGGGCTTTGTGGCCATATACCACAATTATAAATTTAAAAAATATTGCATTTAAATCATCAAATTCATTCATTTGCACTTGTTGCCCCCTCAGGTGTGCATGCAGACCAACCGCCGCCTCCCGACCGAGCAGCAGCAGGCAATGTTGGGCTGCTCTGCCTTCTCCGGCGGTCCCCTACAGAACGAAACAGAAGCTTCACTTGCTTTGGGGTCCCTTAGGAACTGCACAGTTAAAGAGTAGGAGCCGAGATGCGGTCCCTCAGGAGGGGGCTGGGCCCCTTTCGAGGGGGCAGCTCTGGGAGGGCACTGACTACGTTTTCCAGTGGTTGTTGCAGCTGCAGCTGCTGATGCTGATGCTTCTACTGCTGTTACTGGTTCTGCCCAACTCATCTACTTAACATGTGGAGTGCATGCGTAGCCTGCAGCTCAAATTCTTGTGTTCTGCTGTTCAGAAAGCCCTCCCAGGTGTGTATAACTTCCCAAGCCTAGTAATCGCTAGACACTCCCAGCAGTGCAGCAGATCCCAAGCATGTAGCTACTGACAGGCGTAAAGAGCAGGCGATCTCTTGACATCCCTGGAAGCTAATCAAATCTACACGTTTGTGCTGCAACAGGTCAAGGGGCTCGATACCTGCAAAAAGTAAATGCATCTAAATTGCTGGTTTTTCTCTACAGAAAAGGCTTTACCGGACAACAGTGCTACAGATCTTATTCTTGTTGACTTCTGTGTTCTCCCCTGGATCATCCGTGACTGGATGTATCGATGTCGGCAACCGCTCCTAGTGGCACTGAAGAGAGGACTGCTAAATAAAATAAGAATCACGGGGGTCTCCAGCAGAGGCATCACGGCTAAAGATGCTCAGCTGTTTATTTTTATGAGTAAGCCAAATTTGTCATGGTGTTTCCGTGTACCTTTAGAGTCTTACAGGATGGCGACCAGCATCGTAGTTCGCCACGCAATCCTGAATGGCATTTTCTGTTCGTTTTCCAGTCAGTTTGCTTCCTGATATTGTTGCTCAATCTGTCGGTCTCTCCACACTACAGCTGCCTCCGTGAGAAAACGGTTAGAGACCTCAGGGGCGTCATATTGACCTTTCCCCACTCACCCGCAGCAATGGCATGTCGCGATGCACCATAGGATTAAAATTGACAACGTAGAAGCAAGCAGTGCTGCAACTAGCAGTTGGAATATGACGGAAACCTTACATAAATTGATACGGGTTGGGTGCAACAGTTGGGCAGAGAGCCAAAGTGACGTTTTCTGCAAGAAGTCGGCATCGGCTTGAGCATCTTGCCACCGTTGTTTTGTAACTGTGCTGCTGTACCTATGTACCATATTGCAGTGTTATCGAGTATTCCTTACCCAGGTCTGGATACCTATGGTAAAGCGCAAATTTTTACTCTTGGCTACTATAGAGGATTAGCCATAGTTGGGCAGCGGACGGCGCCGCCATCGAAGCCCTAGTGGTTGATTGCGGTTGGTGCTTGCAATGAGGAGCAGATTTCAATGGAGTTGACAATATTTCTTTAAATATCCATATGACATACAGGTCGATTGTATTTCTGAGGATTGTTTCAGCCAACGTGTATCTCAGGAGCATCCAGGCGCCCTCCTGTACTGAGCGGTGATGCCGTGGCGTGTACAGCGCAGCTTAAATCGGGTCGGCCTCATCCTGTTGCAGTCAGGAAATTTGTAGCATGTATATACGGAACAGCATACTTCTTGCCAAATGATCGCCAGAGCCAATCACTCTGCAAGGGGCGACCCAATGTTGTAGCCACTAGCACTTTCACTGCTAGCGTGGCTAAACATCATTTTAGGGGGTGGACAGACGACCCGCCTCTCTTGCGGTTCGATGCTGCGCATCTTCGGGAATTTACTGACTATTTTTCTGGGGTTGCATTAGCCTGCATCAAAGACCCGTTCCCAGCCTAGGCGCAAGACAGAAACCGCTGTAGTAGCCAGTGGCCAGTCTACGGGTGCGGTAAGCAGCAGCGGAAGCTGCTTGCCTTCTCTCCTTTTGCTCTTTTATTCCCCGTGTTATGAGCTCAGTCGGTGCAAAAATTCCTGTTGGGGAGGGCAGGGACACAGAGGCTTCTTTGCCTTGGGGAAACACGTGGTGGCAGCCGTACCGTTATGCTTTGCGCAGTCCTACGTGAATGTCTGCTGGGGTGCACGTCTGGTACTGTGGACCAAGCACGCTTTTAATACTTGTTCGGGACCTTATTATTTGCATAAAGACATGCATCTGGTAGGCTGGGTTGATGGGACGTTCTTTTACAGGAGCTGCAACTGAAGATCCACCAACTCTGTCACCTTGTCTCACCCGTCCGACGACGTTGTGCAGCTGCACACAGACGGTTGGAGCCTGGATGGTAGCTGACAAGCTTTGCTGGGGTTAAATTTTAGCTGATTTCGACTTGCTTGCACTTCACGACGGTACTCGTGTAAGACCGAGGGTTCCTGCACTAGGATCTGCGTCGGGCATTTCGTTGCCCGTGCACGATCACTTTATTGTACCACACACTCAAGTTGGTTCCTTGTCTAGGAAACACATCTAATGCAAGAAACTGTGCCTATACATAACAAAGTAGTACGAAGAGTTGCCGGGAAGTAGCCATGGGGCGACTGGCTCTTCGTACCCAAGGGACCCACTAGACGGCTAGCTGTGGGGGGGTCTGTCTGCTTCTATTAGGTCGAACTTTCCCTGCTTCTCCAACGGAAAACTGGGTATCTGCATACATTGCATAAATACGAGGGCAAAGAAGGCCCCCAAGAGTGACCGTGGGCAACTAGAGGGCTGCCCGCCGTCTGCAGCCGAGCGGTGGGGGACGGGCAGTGGGGGGATAAGGCGGCAAATATATAGTAAATGGGCAGCGAATTATTGAGTTCTGTTGTATGTTATGCGTTGTATGTGTGTGTTGAGGAGTATAAGCGCCAGCAACAGTATCAGAGGCAGCAACAGTAGCAGCAGCAGCAGCTGCAGCTTTCTTCGGGCTGGCTTCTGGCCCCGCACGCAGCAGCAACGCGTGTAATTTGGGAGCTAATAGAGGCGCGGGGTTTAACTAAAACGGCCCATAGAGAGAAATATTAATTAATGTCTTCATTTAGCATTTTATATCAGTTTTGTTTCCTCAGAAGCAGAGATTGCAAGGTCTAGGCTGGCTGCGCGGCAGCGCCCAACAGCAGCTGCCGGCATCCAGCCTACAGCAGCAGCAGCAGCAGCAGCAACAGCAGCAGGAGCAACAACAACGGTGCTGCAGCGCAGGCACTGCCAGAGCAGCGGCAGGTCTATTTTTGACAGTTTCAAGCATAAGTATGCTTTCTATGTAGCAGCAGCAAGGGATTAAGGAGAGAGAGGGGCCCACATAACACTAAAGGGGGGCCGTTGTCCTCCCCCAGCAGCCTCTGTCGAACTTCTCTGCTGTCTGTACAGCCGAGTTGGATTGGCGGGCTGCTACTGCCCCGTTAGGCTCCTTACCTTCTTGTACTCTGTTTTGTCTGCTGCAGCAGCAGCAGCAGGAGCGGCAGCAGCAGCTTGTCTCTAGCTTGAGACACCCCTCCCCTGGCCCCAAGCCCGAAGGCCGACCTCTGTTCTCTCTGGTGTTCTCTTCTTCTTCATTTGTAGCAGAGCCTCTCCAGCTGCATCTGCATATCTAATTGAGGTAAACAGTAGCAGATTAGCAGCAGCGGTAGCAGCAGCAGCAGCACTCCTACCGCTGAGGGGCCTGCACAGGGTCTGCGGTTCTTGTGCAGGGGCCCCCCTCCCGCCTCTATGGGGCCCCATGTGCCTCGGGAGCCCTTCTAAGGGTATTATAAGCAAGGTTCCTCTCATGTTTTGGTGTAAAGCAGCTATTATACTGCTGCTTACTGAGTCGTGCATTTTGTGTGTGCGTGTGTGTGTGCGTGTGTGTGTGGACTGCTGGTGTTACTGTTGATGCTGCTTCTGTTGTTGCTGCAGTGCTTTGTTCGTCCCATCGGGCGTCGCAGTGCAGCAGCATTAGTAGAGCCGTAGTCAGCAGCAGCAGCAGCAGCAGCAGCAGCAGCAGCAGCAGCAGCAGCAGCAGCAGCAGCAGCAGCGTTGAGGCATCGGAGTGCAACAGGCCGGTCCCATAGGATGCTCTTCGCAGGGCAGCCAGTAGCCACGGCCGCACGGCGCTAGGGGCTCCCTTGCAGCAGCAGCAGCAGCAGCAGAAGCAGCAGCAGCAGAATGTCCTCTCCTCTGGACCCTCCTTCCTTCCCTCGCCAGCGCGGCGGAAAGTTTGGGGGGCGGTAAGCTTTATGAGGGGTCATCTTTTTCTTGCTTTCTTTGTTTATTTAGTTTTTTATATCTTTGTGTCTTTCTTTTATCCTTAATTATCTGTTTGTTTACTTGCCTGTTCTTCCCCCCTCCTCCATTTTTGTTTCCTTTGTCCTTTGTTTCCAATTTGCGTTCCTCCCCTTCCTCACCTTCTTCCCTTCTTGTATTATGCCTTTGCGTCTTCATTTATTTATTTGTTTATTTATTTATTTTTCTGCTTTTTATCTTTTTTCTCCTTGTCCAGTTTGTGCTTGAACCGCTCTCTGTAACTGCTGGCATATTCGTAGTGTTGCATACTAGGGATACTTGAATTATAGTTAATTATATAATAAATTATATAAATAACTATAAATATAGTATGCTATAATAAACATAAGTAATATATACAATATAGGCGAATATAGATTGAATATAGATGCAGCTTTCTGTGTGCACAGATATGTATATACGTCAGCTTGTGTATATGCATGCATCAAATGTCTGAATAAATTAAGTATATAAATATTAAGTATAATAATAATATTATGTATAATTATATATAATTGCATGAGTTTGTGGCTGTGGTTGGTTGTTGCTGCAGCACCAGGGGTTATCACCACCATGGTGGCTCCGGCCGCTCCGGCGTAGCCTACAGAGGAGGGGGAGGGGGGGCGCTTCATCATCATAACCATCAGGGACCGCCAGGGGGGGGGCCCCAGCTGCAGAACCAGCAGCACCAACAGCCATTCCCTCATTCTGGAGGGTACGGCGGGGGGCCCCATGGGGCCCCAGACCCCGAAACCATCCCACCCCCCAATATGGGAGGAGGGGGCCCTTCGCAAGGGGCCCCCCATCACATGCAGAGAGCAGCAGGAGGTGCTCAGATGCAGCAGCAGCAGCCGCTGCCTCCTCACCACATGATGGGGGGGCCCCCGCAACAAAATTTCCTGAGGGGTCGAGGAGGACAGCAACAGCAGCAACAGCAGCAGCAGCAGTTGCCAGCTGCAGACGGCCACCAGCAGCAGCAACAACCCGTTACTCATCCCTATGATCCCCATCATCTGCAGCAGCAGCAAGCAGCAGCAGCAGCGTTGATGCATGGGGGCGGCAGGGTAGCTCCGATGCTGTTGGGTCCTGCAGGTGCAACAGCAGCAGCACCGGGTCCACTGGGAGAGGGTCCTGGCGCCCCACATCACGGCGCCCCCCCTCCTCGTTTTGACGGGCCCCACCATCCCGGCGAAGCGCTACAGCAGCAGCACCACCATCAGCAGCAGCTGCTGCTGCTGCAGGTGCAGGACCAAGGCGCTGACAGAGGGGCCCCCCCTCATCCCATGCATTTGGACCCGCATCACCCCTATGCGAGAGGGGCCCCTCCTGGGGTTGGAGATGCGACATTGCAACAGCAGCAGCACCATCACGTGGGGGGCCCTCACGGTGCAGCAGCAGCAGCTGCTGCAGCGGCGGCGGCAGCAGCAGCAGGGTACCGGTATGATGCCGTCCCGTTAGTAGCAGGCGCGTATGGTGCCCCACTAGCAGTGTACCCTGCATATGGAGAGATGTGGGGGGGGCCCTCGGGGGCCCTGCAACACAGACCACAGCAGCATCCGCTGCAGCAGGCGGGGCCCCGTAAGAAGAATGCATTGGAGATAAGAGACCCTAAGACGGGAAGAGTGATTAATGAGGACCCTTCCCTTACAGATCAGCAGCAGCAGCAGCCACCGCAGCAGCAACAACAACAGCAACCGCCTGCTGCAGTTGCAGGACCACCCCCAGGAGAGACAGCGGCACCGGCCCCACAGGCCGAGCAGCAGCAACAGCAGCAACCCTCCAGCCCCGCCAGCAGCAGCGGAAGCAGCAGTGCAGCTCCCACACAATCCGACACTGCAGCACCGCAAACAGAGAGCACGCAGCAGCAGCAACAGCAGCAGCAGGAGCCGCAGCAAGCCGCCGAGGCAGCAGGTGGAGCAGGTGCGGCAACAGCAGGCGTGGCTCGCAGGACTAACTCTGGAGAGTTTGCACCGTCTGCGCAAAGCAACAAAAGGGAACGCAGGAAGGTTCAAAATGCAGCAGCAAGGGGCCTGCCGCAGCAGCAGCAACCCGCTGCTGCTGCAGCGGGAGACGGAGCAGCAGATACGGGAGCTGGCCCTGTCAAGGCAACTGCGCAACAGGGGCCCCTCTCCACTGGGGGCCGTAGGAACAACGAGGGCTCGTCGATTCCTCCACAGCAGCAGCAGCAGCGGCAACAGCAGCAGCAGCACGAATCCGTATCCGAAATGATGGGGACGCCGCAGCAGCATGAAAGAGAGGGCAGCCCCGGAGTTGCAGGTGGCATTGACGCACAGCAGCAGCAACAACAGCCGCAGCCACCGCCGCAGCAGCAGCAGGTGCAGCAACCCCAGCCGCCACCGCCACCGCCGCAGCAGCAACAACAGCAGCAACCGGCACCGGGAGGGATGATTCGATCTCTAGGGGAGTGTGGGGCCCCCCCTCGTGCTTACGGAGAGGGCCCGCCCCCTCCCCCTATGCATTCGTATGGCCGTATGCTGCACCAGGGTGCCATGGGGGCACTGCCTGCTGCTCCTTACGGGCCTCCCTTCCACCTGCAGCAGCAGCAACAGCAGCAGCAAGGCAGGCCGATGCAGCAGCACCACAGTCAATCCCACCATCAGCAGCAGTTCCTCAACTCAGGAGAATCAGCAACAGGGGGTCCACCGGGGGGCCCATCAGGCCGGGGGCCTAGGGGAGAACGTGCAAGACAACGCAAGGCAGACCGCCAAGCAGGTGCGCGACAGCAGCAGCAGCAGCAGCAGCACGCGCAGCCGCAGCCACACGGAGCAGCGCCATGCGACCTGCATCAGCAGCAGCAGCAGCCGCAGCACCCGCTCGGCGCTAGCGAGAGTGCTGCGGCAGCTTTGCAGCAGCAGCAGCATCCACACATGATGGAGGGCGGTGCTGCAGCAGGGCAGCAGCAGCAGCAGCAGGAGCTTATGCAGGGGGGCCTCATACAGCCTCCCCAGATGCTAGGGGCCCTACCGCCTCAGGCGCTGCTGCCTCTTGGTATGCAGCAACCAGGGTATCATTACCTGCTGGCAGGAGGGGACTTGAGGGGCCCCCAGCAGCTGCCGCACTTAGCAGCAGCAGCAGCAGGTGGCCCCCAGCAGATGCAGGCCTTTGGATCTGCTGCTCGACCGGGAGCGGGTGCGCCGTTGCACCCTAACCAAGCAGCAGCTGCTGCTGCAGCAGCAGCAGGAGCTGCAGCAGCAATCCCAGTGTATGGGATTGTTGGAAGCAACTTGCTGCCATGTGGGGCCGGGCTGCCGCTGCCACACTGCGGCGACATGCCGTTGGTTATGCAGGCCTCTGTGCCTCCTCCGCTGCTGCATGTGATGCAGCAGCAGCAGCAACAACAACCTGGGCCCCTGGGAGCAGCAGCGCCTCCTCCGCTGCACGTTGCTGCGACGCCAGCAGCACCTGGTGCGGACGCAAGGCAGCAGCAGCACCCCAGACCCGACCCTACTCTGCAGCAACAGCACTTCAGGATGCAGCAACAGCAGCAACAGCAGCAGCCTGCTGGCAGAGGACTGTCTCGCCAAGCAGCTGAGGTTGTTTGTCCTGCTGCAGCAGGAGCTGCTGCTGCTCCAGGGGACGCAAGGGGCAGCCTGACTGAGGGCCCACCACCTATGCCTACAACACCCGCAGAGCCTGGTGCAGCTGCACCAGACGGCGCCTCGCATCCAGGTGCAGGAGCAGCCACTGCAGCACCTGGTGGTGTAGGTGGGCAGCAACAGCAGCAGCAACACTCTGATCGGCGTGCTAGGAAAAAGGTGCAAAACGCCCCAGTAGATCGGGTAGCAAAGAGAGAAGCCTCAGACAAGTCGGAGCAGCAGCAGCAGCACCAACAGCAGCAGGGAGCAGCGCTAGTCGCTAGTTCGCAAGCAGATGCACCTGCGGTGTCCCCGACAGCAGCAGCAGCAGCGCCGGCGGCTGCCGCACCAGCAGCAGCAGCAGCAGGGCCAGCAGCCCCAGAGCTCCAGCAGCCTAAAAGTGGTCGTCCCTCCGCCTCTGGTGGCAGCAGGCGGGAAGCTTCTGCAGCAGCAGCAGAAGAGAGCCCCCGGCCCGCTGAGGCATCTGGGGAGCAGCAGCAGCAGCAGCAGCAGCAGCGGAAGCCTCAGCGGAGAGATCGCCAGAGCGATTTAGCAGCTGACAGTACACCTGCCGCGGCAGCAGCACCGGAACAAGAGCAGCAGCAGCAAGGAGCCTCTGGAGCAAGGAGACATTCGGCTTCTACAAATGGGCTTCTAAGCCCGGGGGATGCTGCAACAACAGCAGCAACAGCAACTGCTGCTGCTCCCGGCAGCAGGCGACCCTCACGCCTAAGCAGCCCCCGTCGGGGGAGAAGCCCCAGGGGCAGCCTAAGTGCGCAGCAGCAGCAACAGCAACAGCAGCAGCCGCTACAGCAGCAGCCGCTACAGCAGCAGCCGCTACAGCAGCAGCCGCTACAGCAGCAGCAGCAGGCGAGTCGGACTGCAGGTGGGGTGGAATCTGTAGTCGGGAGTGATTCGTTGCAGCAGCAGCAACAGCAACAGCAGCAGCAACAGCCTAAGCGGGGGGAGAGCAGGAGCCCCTCTGCCGCACCAGCCGCAGCAGCAGCAGGGGATAAGCAGAGTAGCGGGGGAGATGCAGCAACAGGCGGAGGAGCAGCAGCAGATACACCTCCATCAACAGCAACGGCAGTCCCCTCACACACATCTGAGGCTTCTGGCGGCTTCTCGCCTCTGCGCTCGGCAGAGACTGCGGCAGCAGGAGCAGCAACAACGGCTGCAGCACCAGCAGCAGCAGCAACACCACAGCAGAAGCCGTTCAGGCGGAATTTGGATGCCTTGTTGGCTGAGACACCAGCAGCGGCACCAGCAGCAGCACCAGCAGCAGCAGCTGCTGCTGCAGATACGCCATTTTCGAAGCGCGCAGTGTCCCCGGCCTCAACAACAGCAGCAACGGCAGCAGCCGCAGTAACTGGGCTGTACTCTGTTGCTGAGCTAGTGCGGCTGTATAGGGCCCTGAAGCCCCACATTGTTGCCCCTGATTGGCGCTTCTGCTGCGGTGATATGGAGGACATGAGGAGACCTAGCAGCAGTAACAGCAGCAACAGCAACAGCAACAGCATGGGCGGGTTTGGCGGATTCAGAGAGTGGCAGCGTCGTACTGGAGCACCTTCTGCTGCAGGCAGCAGCAGCAGCAGCAGCAGCAGTAGCAGTAGCAGTAGCAGCAGCAGCGGCAGCAGCAGCAGTGGCAGCAGCGGACTCAATGGTTTAGGCGCTTCTGGCAGTCTCTTTGGGATACTGCGGAGACAAGGTGGAACAGCAGCAGCAGGCAGCAGCAGCAGCAACGGCTCCTTAAGGTCGTTTAGATTCCCAGGCGAGGCAGAAGGCGGAGGGGACAGACAAGGAGACAACCGCATGGGCATGGGCGGCAGTGCTGCAGCAAGTGTACCGCAGTGGCGATCTGTAAGTGGCCATATATGCTGCTTCTTGTCTCATCTTTCTGCTGCTGCTGTTCCATTTTCTGTTGTCTCCTCCTACCTCCCGTTGCTTTCCGCTGCTCCTTTTTGTTCCTCTGCGTATTCTCCGTCAAAGTGCTTTCTTTTCCTGTGTTTTAGTTGAGGTAGCTGTTGTATGTGTCTCTCTGCTGCTGCCTTTGCTGCGTTTGTTGATTCTTAGTCGGGAGGGAGTACTGGAGCCCCCTTCAGAGGGACCCTTGGCGTTGGGCGCGGGGCCCCCCCCACGGACGGGTACTCGAAGTTGAGTGGTTTCTTTGGCAACAGACCGCCGCCTCCAGCGAGAGATCCAGTGGTGAGGATTATTTGGTGTTTACGTTTTGTCTCTTGTTTCTTTCATTGAATTATTATTGTTCGTCTCCTTTCTCCGTTCTTTACTCAGTCTGTGTCGTTGCTGGCTGATCTGCAGTACAACTTTCTGTCTCGTCTTTGCTACACATAAACCTGCTGGTGTTATTGCTGCTGTTGCTGCTGCTGCTGCTCTTCAGCCTCAGCAGCCCGTTATAACCCGCTCGGCTGGCTGCTCAACTTTCCGGGCAACACGAGACATCGACCCGCGGGAGAGGAAACGCCGCTCATTAAATGCATTGTTAAATAAACTAACGATCGATAACTTCGGTGTTGTATGTGAGAAAGTCTGCCTTGAGGCAGAGCAGTTCGATGGTGTCGCCGACCTTGAGCTCCTTTCTGACCTCCTCTTCAATAAGGTTAGCAACATGAGCAACAACTGCGGCAGCAACTGCAGCAGAAACAGCAGCAGCAGCGGTTGGGTTTGTCTGCGCTGCGTCATTACTTCCGTTGATTAGATTAACGGGCCAATGTTTGGCCGCATCGTGTCTTTTGGTTGATTTTGCTGTCGGTTAGCTTGTGTTGAGGGTTTATAAGTGTTTACTGGGATGTTGAGGGTTCAGGGAGTGTTTACTGGGAGAGTTTAGAGGGTGTTTTATGTGTGTCGAGGGCTTTGCATGTGCATCTGTAGATTTGTTCATGGATTTTGGGTTCTAAGAATTTGGTTAACCAGTACAGTTTGCAGTTGTTGAGGACTTAGGGTTTAGGGTTTGAGGGTTTAGGATTTTGGGGTGTTCGTGTTTTAGGCGGTGTCTGAACCGGAGTACAGCGAGATGTATGCGGACTTATACCAGATAATCCGCTGGCGCAGCCCTGAGTTTGAGGTGCAAGGAGAAAAGAAGATGACCTTCCATAAAACATTTGTAAATCGACTACAAGATGAATTCGAAAGGTAAGCAGCAAGTGAAGGCTGCTGCTGACAGCACCTGCTGCTGTTACATACTCTGCTGCCGTCGGTTGCTGCAGCGGGAACGGTTAGCGCGCACCGTGAAAAGCCCTCCTGCAGAACAGTAATGGGGTTTAGCGTTTAGTTGGGGCTGGGATATTGTTCTAGTGGGGAGAGTAAAAGTGGTAATGATGGATTTGTTGATCACACGACGCTCAGCGAAGGCATCCCACGGAAGTGCACTTCGCTGCTGCTGCAGTAGCAGGAACAGCAGCATCACCAGCAGCAGCGCGTGTTGAGGTAAAAGAGCACATAGTCTTCTTGTCTGCCATGGGACATGCATGTTACCTAGTAATTGGCTCATTGCGTGGTGTTTCCGCCGCTTCTGCTTTTTCTGCTGCTGCCTCAGTCTGCAGGGCAAGGACGTACTGCTGATAACGGAAGAGGAGCGAGCAGAATGTGTGGATGCTGATGACGAGGCAAAGCTGCTAAAGAAGAAGAAGACGAGGGTATTGGGGAATATGCGTTTTATTGGCGAACTTTTTTTGCGTCGTGCTCTAAGCCCCAACGTGCTAAATGATGTGGTGCATGCACTCGTCTTTAGTAGCAAAGGAGACGCCTTCCCAGATGAGCACTTCATCGAGTGTCTTACTGAGCTGCTCACCACCATCGGTATGTCATAGCTCTACCAAATACACAGTATACACTTTATGCGCAGCAGCAGATGCAGCAGCAGACACGCATTGCTGCAGAAATAGGACTTCGTTGTAACAGTAACAGCAACTGCAGGAACTGCTTCCGTTGCAGGACGGTTGTCTGCGTGTCTGTGATTTCTCTTGTATTTTAGTGGCTTTACTTGGTATATTTGCATGATTAGCAGTAGTTTTTGTGGTTAACGACTGTATTTGTAGGTTACACGATGGATCTTCAAGAGGCCTCTCGGGGCATGATGAATGAATTCCTTGGGAAGCTGCAGGAGCTGCAACGGCGAGCTCATTACTCGAGCAGAATAGTCTTTAAAATTCAAGATCTGCTCGATTTGCGCCAGAGACAATGGACGAAGAAAGTCTTCCGAGATGTTGCTAAATCCGTCGCACAAATTCGTGAAGATGTACGCACACACAACTCCCCATACGTGCATATATATATATATATATATA
>NW_013566843.1:12500-14659 GCF_000499605.1 Eimeria maxima | reverse complement strand
GTGGGGGTGGAGGGCTTGCTGGGGGGCCCCATTGGAGTGGGGGGCCCATTGGTGGGGGGGCCCCTTTAGGAGGGTTTGGGGGGCCCCAGGGTACAGATGCTTATTTACCACCAGAAAGGGCCCCAGCATTATTTCAGATTTATATTGAATTGTTCACCTTCTGCTTTAGTCCTATTGTATGGTATGTTTTTTTAGGGTTTAGGGTTTAGGGTTTAGGGTTTAGGGTTTAGGGTTTAGGGTTTGGAGTCTCTGGGGTTTAAAGTGTATACTTTATAGTACCTAGGGTTTAGGGTTTGTATTGTTGATGCCTATAATATTTTATATTCTGTATTCTTTATATTTTTATGATTTCTAGGGTTTAGGGTTTCGAGGGTTTAGGGTTTAGGGTTTCTAGGGTTTAGGGTTTAGGGTTTATGTGTATTTGCAGTTTATTAACAGCATGGATAGCATGGAAGCTTTATAAGGCACGATTACCATCAGTAATACAAGAAGGGGATTTAATGATTCATTCTTTTGCTGCTACTGCTGCTGAGGATACACCGTTGCTGCTGCATCAGCAGCTACAGCAGCAGATACTGTTGCAACAACAACTGCAGCAGCAGCAACAAATCCAGCAGCAGCTGCAGCAGCAGCAGCAGCAAATACCCATTATTGCGCCCGAGTGTACATTCGTACCCTTCAGAGGAGAAGGGAGAACTCTAGGGAGTCCAAGAGATAAAACCTAAACTGCTGCTGCTGCTGCTGCTGCTGCTGCTGCAGCAGGTGCTGCTGCTGCTGCTGCTGCACTTGCTCCTGTTGCAGCAGCAGCAGCAGCAGGTGCAGCAGCAGCAAGTGCAGCAGTGCACAATTGAAATTTTTAAGTAATCGCAAAGCGACGAAAACAAATGTAGCAGCAACAGCAGCAGCAGCAAGCAGAGCGCTTGCTGCTGCTGTTGCTGCTGTTGTTGCTGCTGCTGCTGCTGCGGCAGCAGCAGCAATTTTTAAAATACCCGTCAGGTAATTTGTACAGTACCAACAGCTGCAGCAACAGCAGCAGCAACAGCAGCAGCAGCAGCAGCAGCAGCAGAAATCCCTGGTAACAGCTACAGCAGCAATCTAGAACACCAGCAGCAGTAGCAGCAGCAACAGCAGCAGCAGCAGCAATTAGCAAACTGTGTAGTACACCTGACACATTAAACCCTAAATTAGGGTTTAGGGTTTAGGGTTTAGGGTTTATTATTCCTTAGAGGAAACCCTTTATATAAAAAGAGACGGAGAAACGAATGACAGTATATTTATATCAGCAGCAGCAGCAGCAGCAGTTGCTGCTGCTGCTGCTGTTGCTGCTGATGTTACCGCTGCCGCTACTGCAGCTATTTAGCTGCCGCTGCTGCAGCACCAGCGGTTGCTGCTGTTGCTGCAGCAGCTACAGCTGCTGTGAGTGCAGCTATTTTGCTGCTGCTGCAGCTGCTGCTGCTGCTGTTGTGTGTACAGCTATTTTGCTGCTGCTGCTGCTGCAGCCGCTGCACGTGATGCCAATAATTATTATTGCAGCATTATCTGCAGCAGCATCAGCAGCAGCTACTGCTGCTACTGTTGCTGCTGCTGCTGCTACTAAATGTATTCGCTGGAGCTGCAGCAGCAAATCCCTCTGCTGCATCAGCAGCAACTGCAGCAGCCCCTTCTACTGCTGTTGTTCCTGTTGCTGTTATTGCTCTTGCTGCTGCTGTTGCTGCTGCTGCTGCTGCTGTTGCTGCTGCTGCTGCTGCTGTTGCTGCTGTTGCTGCTACGCTGTGATGTCTACTACTGGTCGATATGCTGCGGCGAGACGGAAGAAGAGCCAAAGAGAGAAGCACCTGTTGCTGCTGCTGCTGCTGCTGCTGTTTTTGCTGCTGTTGTTGCTGCTGCAGCAGCTGCAGCAGGTGAATTTCCCACAGAAAGTGGCTGTTTGTTGTGCTGCTGTTGCTGCTGTTGTTGCTGTTGCGGCTGTTGCTGCTGCACTAAACAGCAAGACGATGTGATACCAGCTGCCCGTCCTGTTGCTGCTGTTGTTGTTGTTGCTGCTGCTGCTGTTGCTGCTGCTGCTGCTGCTGCTGCTGCTGCTGGTGAATCAGTATTAGATTTATTTAATTTAGGGGATAGAAGCACCTTCGTTTGTTTTTGTTGTTTCTGCTGTTGCT
>NW_013566843.1:2500-5000 GCF_000499605.1 Eimeria maxima | reverse complement strand
AGGGTTTAGGGTTTAGGGTTTTGCTTACCCATTGCTTCTACACGCACAGGACCATCCGCAAGATTTTCTTCTTCCTCCATACAAAAGTCTTCGGATATCGCGTACTTACACTCTGAGACACAAACCCTAAACCCTAAACCCTAAACCCTAATCTCCAAACCCTAAACCCTAACTCTGAACCTTGAATACTAAACCCTAAACCCTAAACCCTAAACCCAAATTAAAAAATACCTTGGAGGAACTTCATGGGCATCCCGCCTCTGGTTATCATCGCCACTGCAAAAACACCACAAACAACTCGCAAACCCAAACCCTAAACCCTAAACCCTAAACCCTAAACCCCAAGCCCTAAACCCTAAACCCTAGAAATTGAAGAATTAATAGACTTACAAACATCATCTACATGTAGACTTTTGTCGTGTTCCCTTCCTGACAGACTTTGTGCTGTAAAAAGACGCAAGGCTGCTGCCTGAGGAAACACCAAACCCTAAACCCTAGACCCTAGACCCTAAACCCTAAACCCTAGATCTTCGACCCGGTATATTATATCCTTAAACGTAGAGAGGTGCAGTCGCGAGAGTCACTGTGGCTCTCAAACCCTCAAACCCTAAACCCTAAACCCTCACCGTTGCATAATTGAGGCTCCTTGCTGCATCCGCAGAGAGCTGCAAAGGAAAAACTCCAAACCCTAAACCCTCATCCTTAGAAGCTGATCATCTGTCCAACAGACATCTATAAGTAGGGTTTAGGGTTTAGGGTTTAGGGTTTACCTTTTTAACTGCAGGGGAGAGCTTCGCTATGCGGGTGATTCGCGCCTGAGGAAACTCTGGTGTTGCTCCAGTCCTGCAGAAACCCGCGGAGATAGGGTTTAGGGTTTAGGGCCTAGGATTAGGGTTTAGGGTTTGAGTGAGAAGGAGGCAGCAGGACTTTGGTAGCTCACCTAGGTCCCTCTGAGTCCTGTGCTTCCTGCTGCTGTTGTTGCTGCTGCTGCTGTTGTTGCTGCTGTTGCCACTGGAGGCGCTGCTGCTTGAGGGTTTCGAGTTCTTCGTTGTAGCGCTGCAGCAAACCGCCAGAACAAAGCAAGCTAGGGTTTAGGGTTTATTGCTGTTAGATGGCCCTTTCTAGGGTTTAGGGTTTAGGGTTTGAGGTTACCTGCTTCTCTTCAGGGTCTATGTTCTTCCATAGAGAAGAAAGCTCCCGCTGAATTTCTCCAAGTTGTGGCTGCAGCAGAAAAACCCTAAACCCTAAACCCTAAACCCTAAACACTTATGCTGAGGTACAAACCCTAAACCCTAATTCCCTACCCTTGACAACAAACCTAAATCGTCAATGGATACACGACTAACAGCTGGCATCCGGATCCTAGGGCTTAGGGTTTAGGGTTAACTAGGACTTGAGGATCAAGGGTTTAGGGTTTAGGGTTTAGGGTTTAGGGTTTACGTTGGAGTTAGGGTTTTTCTCCTCAAGAGATTTTTTGACATCCAAACGGCGCTTTGAACAAAATAAGGCAAAGGCGCTGGCAGGAACTCTGAGCAACACAAACCCTAAACCCTAAACCCTAAACCCTAAACCCTTGATCCTCAACATGGCAGGTACATTCACCAGCCCAAACCCTACACAAACCCTAAACCCTAAACCCTTGGCATACAGATTCAATTCCTGCGGAAGCCAATTACGTGTTGGCAATAGTTGGAGAGTGATTAGGGTTTAGGGTTTAGCAATTAGGGTTTAGGGTTTACTTCGGCGGCTCCATGTAGGCGGTATACTTTGTGTGTAGAGAGGCTGTATTGCTGCTGCTGCTGCTGCTGCTGCTTTCGCTGATTCAGCTGCTGTTGTTGCCGCTGTTGCTGCAGTTGCTGCTGCTGCTGTCGCAGCTGCTTCCGTTGTTGTTGTTGCTGTTGCTGTTGTTGCTGCTGCTGCTGCTGTTGCTGCGACCACCGCTAATTGTAGCTGCGCCCCTTCTTTAGCTGCTGATGCCTCTGTATGGGTGCTGCTGCTGCTGCTGTTGCTGCTGTTGTTGTTGTTGCTGCTGCCGCTCCTCCTTCTGTTGTTGTGGCTGCTGTTAGCAGAACATGTGTATCACTAAACAGGGTCTAACACTAAACCCTAAACCCTAGATCGATTAACGGTGTAACTGGTTCGAGCTTCCCAAGCCTAAAGCCTAAACCCTAAACCCTCAACCCTCAACACAACGAATTAGGTCTTAGTACAACTATCTATCAGCTCATGAAAAAGGGTTTACAGAAGATTGGTACGAATCTTAACGGATTTAATTTTAGGGTTTAGCGTTTAATGTTTAGTGTTTAGGGTTTAGGCTCTAGGGTTTACAACCCCACGACCCTCAGCCCCTAACGGGCAGCCCCCAGCAACCCTGCTATAGAAATTAGGGTTTAGGGTTTAGGGTTTAGAGTCATTGTCTTGTTCCCTCTTTATAATTTTTTCCGCCTATTTTGCTCTCCTGAATGAAGTGTTTGGGGTTTAGGGTTTAGGGTTTAGGGTT
>NW_013566842.1:0-16920 GCF_000499605.1 Eimeria maxima | reverse complement strand
TGCAAATCTCACGCATACGCAAACTATTTGGATAACCTGCATGCTTTGTTCATCGAATACACATGCTTTTTATGGTCGCGTATGTGCTGAAACATATAGCCAACCACTTCTCCTTCACCTGCGTCTATGCGCGCCAGAGAGTATGTGCATTTTGTATTGGTTTATGTGGATGTGGTCAGAGGGTTAGAAGGAGCCTGACGGGCAGCGACTGTGGGACCTACCGAGGACGTTGGTCTGGACCAAGTCGTTGGTCTACGAGTTCGGAAGCAGTGTCATACGAGCTGAAGTTGTTCGTACATGCACGTGGTAGTTCAAGAAGGAAGTGTGAGCTGCGCGGGTTTCGTGGCCAGCGTTATTCATCAGCTTGGCAGTGATAGTCTGCACTGCACGCTGGCATGTCTTCGTCTAAGTTGCTTTAGCGAATAAGAGCCATGTAGCGAATGGGGGCCTCTTACTGCAGGAACCTATACAGTAATTGGCGTCCAGCCCACCTATACCAGTGCAAGTTAGGTATCTGCTACACGAAGAGTTTGAGTAGTGCAGCTCAGTCATACCTTGGAGTCTGGCATCCTTATAAGGTGCGGGCACTTATGTGCGCTCTCTGGTGTTCAACAACGGATCCCACGGCGCCTGCGCATTGTGCAGGGGGCGCAACGCCTGCCCATTTGAGCGGTTCAAGCTACTATCATACGCTCTGTCCAGGATGGTCCCATTGATGAATTTGGCATTTCCGAGGAGGACTCACCTGGTGTAGTGTTTTGCTCTTCATTGGTGCGAGATGGTAATGCATCTAGCTCTGTTTGAGAAGATCCAGCTCTAGTCAGCGATTTCTGTGGCGATGCTGGAGTGCTTGGCTTCGCAACCATGCCTTACTTCTTAACAAATGTGGTCTTCCCTATGTAGATGTACTGTTCGTGGTTCGCCCGTTTGTGCTTGTGACGTACGTTGCTGCTATGGAAGGTGCGAAAACAATGTAGAATGTCTACGTCTTTACAACTCGTTTGTGCATGTAGGCCACACACAGTAAACATGAGCATCACTGTAGTACTTCAGCGATGCACGTTTTTCTGTGCAATAATATACACGAAATAGCTTGTACGCGCCTATGTATATGGCCTGCAGAGATATGGAAACCCACGGATAGCGATTAAGCGGCCACGTGCAGATGAATAGCAAGGTATGTGCGTATTGGAAATGTACAATATTATGTGCAGGGAGTGCGCAGCCTGCAAAATCTTGCACGAATCTTCTCACTATTTCGATGAGACAAATGTTTGTCAATTGCCTCCTCTGCCATGCGATTTGTGGTTTCGTCGGGGACTAGGCGGTACAAAGCACTCACCTTGCAGTTGTTCAGTAAGTGGTCTATGCTAGCTGTGTACCTTTCTAAAGAGACAAATACGGTGCTTTCATAGTATATGGTGTATTGCAGTAGGTATGGCGTTTCGCAGAAGGTGGGTGCTGCGGCCTCTGCGGTCTGGGTATGCATGTCTGCTGACCGAGGGAGGTTCAAACTATGCGTTAGAGGTCAGCATCGGAGCCGGTTGAATAGGGGAAGAGTGACTTGCGGAAAGAGCAGGAACGTCCGTCACACATACCTATTTGGTCTTTAACAGCAAGTCTTTGGGGTCTTTCTTTTGCCGTTTTACATTTTCAACGCTTTTCGTCTTTTGTTAACTGGGGTCGACCAGCATTGGGACTGTTTGTAAGATTGTATATTTTGGGGGAAAGCAGAAGGTTGCGTTCACAGTGTAAGGAGTAAGGCAGCAGATATGGCGTATTATAGGACGTGAGTCGAGTTGCCTGCTACGCAGCAACATGTCCACACGTCCTCCCTGTGTGTGATGCACTCTCCCAAACGTTTGGAAGTTCTCTTTTCTTCCCGTTAGGTGAGTGAACGGACGTCGTGAGCTGGGGTCAGCAATGGACTGCATGTTGTAGACGCGGTGCTGTGTCACAACATTTGCGAACGATTATCCCGATGGCCTGCTCTTACACACACGTCACAATTGAGTTTGAGGGCATAGTTTAGCACTGAACGTGTTGTACATGCAGATGGGCACTTGCCGAGAGGCAATCGAGGAGCGTTGTGTTTCAGTTTGTTGTTTATAGAAGGTGCGAACAATTTCATCGAAGGCCTGTATATACACCCCACCCACGTGGTGCGAACTACGTCCGCATTTTAAAGCATGCTTTAGCGTCGGTTTTCCTGAGTATGGAGGCGGATAATTACTCAAAGGGAAACACACTCGTTTAATTGTGTGTGGTGAGAGGCAGCATAAAGGCGACCAGTGCGCTGGTTCCTGGTGTGCTAGCATGTGAGTGCCCCTTCTCGATCTTAGCCTTTTTTCAGGTCTCTTCGGCCCTTCAACAAGACGCAGTGAGACAAGGGTAGCTGTTTGTCGTGCAGTATATATTGTTGGTGCACACAATTCATTTGGCCTGTTAAAATTAAGCTTGACATGCCAACAAGAGCAGAGACACTACTTGAAGGAGAGCTGGCTGATATGGATGTATATGCATCGTAGCGTTGCCGAGTCTGTTGGAGCTTCCCTACTGTGACAGCATAGCAAAGCCTTCTTTGTCGTGACCATCGCGTACGGTATTGGTCAGCACGTATGTACAGCATAAGGATACAAAAGCTCTGGCTGTAAAAAAAACGTTGGGCAACTAGAACAGGTTGATGCATCTCTGCAGTACTAATCCCACCAAATTTGCATTCGTTCGCCAGTTGTACACACGGCTACTGTTAAGCGTGATTAGTGTTCAGGTTGTGTGATAATATAGATGCGTATATACATGCGTTGAAATTGTCGGGTTCACTGGTACTTTGCTGTTATTCGGTGTTAGCATGGGACGGGTGTCCAGGCCATGCGATACGCATTTTGAAGACAGATTCTGCAGTTAGAAAGTTAATTGGAGGCGCAATCGTCTGCTGCTCTATTCGTCGTAGGGTACGTGGTTGAAGACAAATGCGGCTACTCTGTGGCTTGTGTCAAACGCCTAGTAGCCTTGAAGACCAGTCCGCCGACACATGCTGGTATTTGTTTTGACGATAAGGGCACAGGGACGTACACCCATTGACTGCGGGAGAGGCAAACGAGCATTTTGCAAATACAGGTGACAAGCGCACCCGAAAACATCTGCAGTTGTCTCCATTACGTTTGCCTGGCATGCCCTCGCTAGGAACAGCGCCTTCCGTTGAGAGCGGTAGGCGTGTTACTGAGGAGAGCAAGCTGACCTGCATGCTAGAGCATCGTCTGGCTTTGCAGCTTGTATGCACGCGTATACGACTTGTGTGTGGGTTAGCGCGGTCTGCCTTTGTGATTATCCAGAAAGTATGCAATTAACAACCATACGCCCAACGACTTACGTCGTTTTGCATAGCTCGATCGACATGTGTACAAGGTCTTGCTACGCGCTAGGGGCCCTGCACCAGCAATCAGCGTGGTGTTGCGAACTTTGACCCCGCGTTAAAGGCCAGCTGTGAGGCCAACCCCTCTGCGGAGCTCTGATCGCCCTCTATGAATGTATGCACAGAATAAATATTCAGAATAAATATCCAGAGTTGCTCATGGTGTTAAAGTGTGGGTACAGAGTTGGCAAAACAATAGAGCTGCCGTGATTTTTTTTGCTGTGATTATCCAGTTGATTTCGTGTTTCAACTGGCTGTAACTTATAAATGTGTCACTATGTGGTGTGCGCGCTCGTTACCAAACGACGCACTCGAAGCACATATCCAAGTCGGAGGCACAGCAGGTCGGCAGTAGCCCTCAGTCCTCAGACATGTCTTGCTCTTCGGCTCACCTGGAAGGTTTTGGATTTTGGTTTGTCTTAACAAGAAACGATAAGAAAAAGGGACCTCGTGCAGCAACCTTTATCTCTTCGCAGTGGGTGGTCGGCTGGCGATTGGTTCGTATGCGACAGCCATGCCTACCGCCTGAAGCATGCGGATTATTTATCTAAAGCGTTGTGAGACCCTCACGTTATTATTGTTAGGGTTTCCAGTTTGCGCAATCACGTCTGCGAGAAAGCAGACGCGGTTTGGCGAGGTTTTCTCCGGCTTCGGGACTGAGCGCTGTTGTGCCAGCCAGTATGAACATACGGCAAACAGAGTGGAGGATATGAGAGGCACCAAGCAATTGAAACAGTGTTGGGCAACTCCAAAGTCGATTTTATGTTTTGCAAGGTGCAGCAGCTATTGTCAAGAATCAGCTTGTATGACAGGAGGCATGGATGCGTCTAGGTGCATGTGTGCTGATGTATCAGGTTGCGAGCTCGTCGCATTTTAATCGAACATGTATTTGGGTTTAGTAGGTGAAACAGGGCGCCTTCATGTGCGCTACAATGCATCCCTTTCCCAAGAATTTACAATTCTTGCTGGCCTTCCAACAACAAACTATTCCACGCTGATTTCTCAGGCGGCCACCTGCAGCGTCGTGAAATGGCTATGATGTTGTTCCCTGCTGTTCCCTGGCCCGAACCAACCCCTTCTGAAGGCGGAGGAAATGCAGTGTTTGGCAGAGATGGCGGGTGTCTGTGGTTCAGCGTTGTGGGGCCACGTAATTTGTATGTTTGAACCTGATCGAGTGATATGGCCAAGTCTCATCTTCAACGCCCCTCCGGTGCTGCAGTCGTATCCTCCTTTCGCCAGACAGTATGCACACAAGACGGAGGCAGCGCACTGCCAGTGTGCTGAATTCTAGCTACTTTAGGAAGTGTGATGCACCTAAAGCGCATGCACATGCTTGACGCTGCCACAGTTCCCATTACATCCCAGTTTGTATGGAAGACGGCATTGCTGTACACTCTGCGTGGGCACAGATATACGAGGTTGCAGGATGAGAAGACACTGGAGCCCATCCGCGCTTTTACGTGTGCGTCCCAGGGTTCTGTGGACAGGGGTGTTTCTTTGACTTACATGCGTTCGCGAGACAAAGTCGGAATCACCAGGCCACTTCAGTGGATTGGTTTGGCAGATTATATGCAGCGCAGAGCGTGACAGGAAGCAGAAGCGACTAACCAGTGATTTGGTATGAAGCGTTCAGGACTACTGACCATCAGTGTGGGTATGGATGGTGGGAGTTTTCCCGCAAAGTAGCCAAACAGTGAATAAAGATCAGCAGTTGCTGGCTCGGGAAACGCCAATCGCTTAGGTTCGCGAACTGGCAGCACAAAAATGGCGCACAAACATTTCTGAGGCGGATATGTCCGTTGTGGCAAGACGATTCAAGCTGTTGTGACAGACGTAGAGACGCAGCGAGTGAATATGCCATTTATATTCTCGCGCGCCAGCCATCGTGCGGTACGGTGTCCCTTGCACCGTTCAATAGTCAGCACACATGATAGCCGATAGCTTAGCTGGCGTACATTGCCTCAAACAATGTTAATTATGGTTGGGCCTCCAAAAAGCGATTCGACACCGGTGACCAGTGTAGCTCAGTCTTCCTGCATTCGCTAGCACGCATCTACTGGCTACGTATGCCCCGACTGGAATCGGCGTCCTCTACTGGAAGGAAAATATTCAGCATTTGGGGAGGGGGGGGAGGGGGCCTGCATTTGCGAGCAGTATGGATTGGCTCATTTTGTGTTACTGTTTCTGCTGCCGTGGTTTCGTTGAAGCCTTCTCTGAACTTAGGGTCTCTATCTGCTTTGCTCAGCAAGTATGCTTTCGTATGTCGGGGAAGTATAAGGCGACAAGGACGTTACAGGCTGATTGATGGCAAGAATGGGTTTATGTGCGAATGCATGTCACGTTAGGGATGTGCAATCGGCGAAGCTGTTGAGATTCATTTGCGTTAACCATCGTACGTGTGGAATTTACTGGGAGTCAGTGTTTCAGCACTGCGTTGGCAAGGCTTTGCCTGTCATTAGAAGGAATCTCAGCGGCCTGTCTGTGGAGCGCAACACGTTGTAGAATGCAACAGCGAAAACGCGCTGCTGTACCGGCCAAACGTTTAGTAGAAGGCTGGCTAGCTCGCCCATGCAGGATGGTCGTTTGTCCGGTTGTGACGGGAATGCCGAATGGTGGCTAGTGAGTGATGGAATGACAAACATGGGCTGCGGAAACAAACATGACGTTTTTGCAAAAGGGGGCGAAACTCGCAGTTTGTTGTGCAGCTCTTGAGCAACACGCTCACCAACTTGGCAGGCGGGTGTTCCGAATTGGTGAGACGTACAAGTATCTTCAGTTGATGATGCTTATAAATCAGCAGCAGCCAGTGACCAGCACTAACTCTATAATAAATCTTCGTTGATCCTGTAAAGAACAATACAAAGAACAGCCTCACTGCTTTGTAAAGGCAACACCAGTACAATAGGGATCTGTGCTAGGTTCGGCGGCCTTTGTGCGGCCTTTGTCTACTCGATGTAAGAGCGTTTATGAATGTGTCACTGATTTCTACTTGGGGTCGGCACCCACATTGTTCATAGCATTCCAGCATGGTGGGGAAAGCCACGCTGCGTGCGCATGATGTTTCAAGCACGAGCTGAACTCTTTCGATTCTCCTGGTCTTCCAACAAGAAGCTGCTAAGCGAAGATGCACCGTGCAGCCACTTGCAACAACTCTCTTTTGGTACTACGCTTGGCCTCAGCTTGTCCTGATTCAAGCAGATCCGTTTGCCTCAAGGCGTGTACACAGTATTCATCAACGAGCTTCCTCGCTTGAACGTATGTGCTTCGTGGCTATGCAGTGTGCCAGTGTGTGTTTACGGAGCTGGCTTGCGGTAGCCTTATCTGACTTTACGGGAGCTGTTTTGGCTAGGAAGTGCGCACATCATAGGGAGCCACAGTTGTGGAAATATGCAGTGTTCAGTATGTTGAACAGTGTGCAGTTTTATGGAGAATGCGATGAACACTTATTGCCGCGATGCAGCTATGCCACAATTCCTTACCAGCACGAAGAGGACATACATGGGCGTATATGTCCACGCGTGTAGGTTCATGGAGCTGTTCTGTAATGATATGTGAATGCGCGTTTCGTCTCAAACACTACTACGTTTGCCCCATGCAGCACCTTATATGGGCTTTGCAACATGCATTTGTGGTATTTAGTGCAAAAATTTCAACCGTTGTAAGTGAACTGGCAACTGAGGACTCCTGCAACGCAATGCATCATAGTCGGCAGCAGCAGTTCGGCGGTGGTCTTTGTCAAACGACTAGTTGTATTGAGTGCGTTTCAGGCTTCACATGGTGGCATTTGCCTTGTCGAGAAAGGGAGTAGGGGGCGTGCCCCTGCTGAAAGCACGACTCACGCGAATTTTGCGCATTTGCACAGTGCTTGCAGGCACCTGTGTTCTGGTTCAGCTTGAATGGTTGTCGTATTGCCGACATTTTGCGAGGTGTCCTTAGCAGCTTCCCATAAGGCTTAGAGCAACAAAGTGATGCACGGCTCTTTAGAACCTTTGCGGTGCCTGCCGCCGATGCCTTGACATTTGTCTTTTTCCACTGACACTCACCAAGAAGCAGCATGGCAAGTTTGTTGCATACAGCCACCTGCACCGTTAAGCAATCGGAGGTTAGCTGGGGTGTGGCTCTCGTTGGCTGCCTAAAATTCCCTAAGTCAACCAATAGGTGAATACGCAATATTCGGCTCAGACCTTTTGGAACTGCACCTGTGTGAGCGTTGTGGGGTTATGCCATGTGCTTGTGCTAGTTACCACAGCTGTTTGGTGAAGCATCCTCGGCTGTGGGGATCGGCGGTTGTTTTGCACAGCAAGTATGTCTATAGTAGCGAACTCATCTGCTCCGAGGAAGGGCGGGAACATGTGCGTTACAATACTCTCCGATGGCAGGTAGGGATGTATGTGTGTGTACGTTCCAGTGGGTGGCGGTGCAACGTGAGGAGCTGTGAAAGGTGGTCTTACTCCAACCGTGTGCTTCGTCGGTACCTAGTGGATGTGAGTGTTTTGCCAGGGAGGTATGCGTTTGCCACATGGAGTGTGAATTTACGAGCGGCATCTCAGTTGGTGCCCGAGTAGGAATGCATGGCAGTACATGCTGAAGCACAGTATCGATTATGCGGTTATTTGTGGTATACGCTCCGTACGTTGACGGCAAACACACTTATGTTATAAGGAATGCTTGGCAATAAAAAGAGAAAGACGAACTACATGTCTAAGCACACGGCGCGATCAGCACGAGTTATGAAGTATATTCCATAATTTCACAATATCTTTCGTGCTTGTGCACAAGACGACACAGACCTTACCCTGCTGTATCGCTGTGGGGTAACCTAGAAGAGAGCGGAATCTGCAGAAGAAGAAAGTGGATTGTGTTTGGGGAGCATAGGCAAAACTGTTTTGTACTGCCATAGGGTGGTGCTAACCTTCGTACAGCACGGTATTCGCAGTAACTTTCCATTTCACTAGGAAAACGTGGTACAGGGCACGCTCGGCACTGCTCGCGTGCATATTATCTTCTACCTGGCTTAAGCATTTCCTACTCTCATCGAGTTTCGAAAAGGAAGTGGTTAGACGACGACTCCCCTTGAGGCTAGCGTTTTATGTCGAATCTACTCGTTCTTCGGTTGCCTTTGATATCCTTCTGCTTATATCAGTGTATGCGGGATTTGGCGGATAGTTGAAGTGGATATGTCTGTGTGCATCGTGGGGTTGTGCAGTTGTTTTGCCCTCTTCTGTGGCTGCAGTATAGCGAAACCGTTTCTGGCCTTCTCATATCCTTGGTCTGCACAGAAAGTCAGTGGCACGCTCCTTTGTTCGGGCAGATTATGGGTTCTGCGATTCTACTGGCTGCCCGATGGTAATCATCGGTGTATGCATGCTTGCCGCCACACGGACTTTAGTGTTAGAACAAGTGAAGGCTCAGCTCGGAATAACTGTGCTTTCCTTTGGAATTAGTTGAGGCGAGCTGCTGCGGAAGTGTTGTGGGAATTTGAGAGACACAGCATAACAGTACCACCGAACGTAACAAGCCATTAAAGCAGTGTCCGTGCAGAGCTCAAGGTTGTAGGAGGCAGCAGCGAATTCTCGTTAACATGCCCCAAAGGTTTCGCAGTATTTATGGCTAACTCCGTCGTTTGTAATCATATCTCTCCTGCGGAAAAGAGGAATAGTGACGTTCTAGCAGCGGCCAGGGGCGCGACAAACCGAGATTGTGTAAATATGCTCGGCGCCTGCACAATAAGGGCTCAACTTCTAGATCAGTATATAGTTACTGGATAGGATACAAGGATGTGAATTTGGCAATGCTGGCGAGCGTCTAATGCTGCTGTTTGTTTTGAGTATATGCAATCTGTGAATGTGTCATAGCTTTTTGTCCGATGCCGATGTCGCATGGCATGGTGTTTATAGCGCTCCAACATAGGGGGCAAAAACAAAAGCCAAGATGTTTTTCAGTTTTCCTGCACAGCACGTCTTTAATATGTTCAACGCTCGTTGATATTTCAACAAGAAACGATTCGACAGGGTCGCCCCATGCATGTAGCTGCACTGGCCTGCGCTCATTGTTTGCTGTCGCTGGACTTTTGCGGCCTGGTTGCAGTCCCTCGTATCGGCCGGTGGGAGGTTACTGAGTATGTGGGAGATATACAGCTGACCTACCTGCGTGTAATTTATACTGATTACGTGCGGGGTTTGACGAAACTGGTCTGGCAACCCCCCTAGCTTTGCGGTCGAGCGAGTTTTGGCCAGGAAGTATGCGCAACATAGAACGCCAACAATAGGCAGATGTGAACCGTTAAGTACTGAATACGCGTTGCAACGATCCTGAAGTATGCAAGCCAATTTCATCACCTCGTGTCAGTTGTTGGATTTTGTTACCTCTCAGCGAGTATGGGGGTAGACCTGGATATTTTTGCGAATGCTTGCCACTGTATGCAGTCGTAATGCACCATGAGGTGGACACTTCGTTTTTGTATAGCAATGTTCCGCTTCGGTGTCTTCGTTACCAGGATATATGAACGCTGTGGTATGCTGCTGGCAGACGGACCAATAGACTACACAATATATCACTGCATTTGTTTGGCTACAATACGTTAGCTGCTTTTTGTCCAGAATGGGTCAGCGTATAAGTATACCACTGCCCATTAGCGGCAAATGAGAAGAAGACCCTCACGGAGCTTGCACGTGATGTTTCAGGAACGTCTTGAACCATTGCGATCATTCCTGAGATTCGAAGATGCATCTCTACGCTGGAAGCCCTTGCAGCCCGGCAGCGGGCTGCAATGCTGCGACGGGGAACTAACAGACCTCCACGTGCGAACAAGGCGAGGTTTTGCAGTTTGCGTTAGCGCTGTGGGGAATTATTCTTTGACACTTCGATGGAGCGCTGCTTTCGCCAGGAAGTATGGACACTGTAATGAGCTGAAGCTGCAGAGATATGGTGCTTAAATCAAGTGCAACACTGTGAAACGAGGGTGACACACTCAGATCAAATTCACCTTCTACGCGTCATCATGAGTATACTTATACTTCAGCTTGTACGAGAACACACGGCTACGCATGTGCCTGCTTGCAAACGTTTGACATTTCAGTGTGAGAAGACGTGGAAGCTCGTTTCACTTTGATCTTGGTTCACTTTAGCAGAATCTGTCGTTATGTATTTCGACCCTGAGAGAGAGACTGTTACATTCCAAACATTTCCAGTGAACTGGTGACGAAGTGGCAGGGCAGTACATGGTACGAGGCAACACCGGCTACGCGGCATTGACGAAAAGACTTGCTGAGCGTGCCTGCAGTTCCTCGGCGGAAAACGGAAGATGCGGGGTGCTGGCTAAGGCATAGGCCGCGGCGCTTACACAATGGAAGGTGGAATCTGTACTGTAGGCAAATGTTTCTAGTTTAGGACAATTAGGTTTCGTGTTTGGTATCCGGCGTAGTCGCCTAAATGTTCCGCTACTTGGAGGTCGGCACCTTACGGCAAAGTGCTCACCGCTTTAACAAGGAGGACAGTCACACACAGGGCACAGGATCTCAGTCTGCTCGCACGTGGTGGTTCAATGATATCTTAAAACATGCTCGATTGTCCGTGGACTCCCAACAAGACAAAAGTCTCTCCATGCAGATGTCTACATCATTACTACACTTGTTATTAAACTTTGGCTTGGGTCGCCAGCAAGACCGGGTTGAAATCAGCTTGTTCTGCCACATGGTACATCCGGCATTTGTTCGCTAGGGCACCTGCATGTGTGCGCATAGAGGGTCTTGGGCTTATGTACCTTCGCTGAGAGCATTTTGGGGCTGTCTTTTAAGGATGCCCCCTCTTGCCTAGCGATCAAACCGTTCATTGCGCAGAAAGTATGGCGAAGAAAGCAAGCTGGTCTGCTCGTGTGGGTGGGGGTGTGGATGCTCCTTCATAGTATCTAATGGCAGATGTGAATGTGAATATCGCGCATACGGCGGACCAAAAAGCGCTTTGGGGGGTACTGAAGGTGTGAGAAGACCCGTTAACCGGCTTTCCGAACGCGGAAATTGCAGCCAATGAATGCGCCATCGGCTTTCGTTCGAGATTGACACCTTAAGGCAATGTACACAAAGCGCTTCAGCAGGAAGAGCAGAGGAGAACAGAAGCATTTCCTGGGTCTGTTCGCAGCTGATTTCCAGCACATCCGAAACCTGTTCGGTTTTCACTTGACTTCTAGAACGAAACGATTCAACAAGGTCGCCGCATGGAACCGGCTACACATTCGCTCCTGGCATGCACGTCGCACTTTCCTCGTGTGCATTGGTGAACATTAGCTTTTCGTGCGGATATGAGTAAGCACAGTAGGCAGAAAACAGCTAGAGGGCATGGACGCGTGCGTCACCATTGGGTTGTGCAGTTTACCTGTGCGCACGTGCGGCATCGGAACTACGAAGCCCCCAATAGTGTTTCACTCTCGCGCTGGTTCGCCCAGGAAGTATGCACCTAATAAGGCTCCAGAGATGCGGAGGCCCGAATTCTGTGTGCAACTAGTACAGTGTACAGCATGGCTGAAACACGCGAACCGAATTCACATCGTTAAAGCAGTCATGGGTACTGATACTTCTACATTTCAGCTTGTATGCAATTCGGCATGATCTAGGCTTGCTTATGTGCATGGATATGTAGTTCAAAACGAACTGGAATTGCGTTTTTCTGGAACCCTAGCTCCTTGCTCATCACCGTTGACAGGGGGTGCCGATGCCGCGACAGGCATTTGAGAGGCATACTATGATACAACACACGCCCTTCAGTTTGGTGACACAGAATAAGTGCACCGAAGCACCTAGTAGGTGACTACAGCGGCTTACCATCGGTTTGCTTGGTGTGCGTTAGTGGTGTTGATCGCGAGCTCAGCCATTTACGATGTTATTTGTTCGGCCGATAACGGGAATAAATAATCGTATTCCGCTGCCGAAACTGCGGCCAGTACAAGTTCTGCGAGTATTTACAGCGGCTGCACAACATTAGGTGAAAACTGTATCTGTCCTTTGCTAGATTAGGTTGACTATTTCTTTCGTAGTAGGCGCAAGTGCGGCTGAGCTGGTCATTAGAGGCACAGGGGAAACCGGCCCTCGGCCTGCTCTCACCTGATGTTTGCCGCCCGTCGTGAACATTTTTGATTCTCTATGGACTGCCAGCAAGAAATAATTGGAAACGAACTCCCCATGCAGCCAGTTGCACCTCTTGGAAGCGCAGGCTTTGGGGTTTGATTTCCTGTTGGAGACGTCTCCAACTGATGTCCAGCGAATTTATTGTAATGGGCGTAAGGTCAGCGGCTCCGCTTGTGCGTTGTGTTGCCCAGTTTCAGTGTGCGTATTGGGAACAGCGTTGTTGAGTTGACGTTCCTGTATCATTGCCATCCCTTTAATCTAGGAAGTAGGCCATTTTGTAGCGTAGTTGTCTGTTCAACCACGGCATGTGTTCTGCTACGCTTCATTATGTGTAGTGTCAGGCAAGGATGCAGATGCGCACGAGATCATATTGAAGGTGCTACAGTACAGGTGAAAGAAACTGGAGTCTGTTCGGATGTATTATTTGAAATCATCTGCGACAGGTTTTGGCTGCACTATTCTGTGCGTTCAAGACAGCGTGTGACATCACAAACAGTCTCATTCAGCGTCTCACGTAGTACATATGATGCACACTACACACAGACAGACGACAGCGAAGCGTAATGTATATGCTTCAAACGTTTAGAAGTACTGGCAGCAAACTCAGCTATGTACAACGGTAGCTTTGGGGCAGATGATGAGAGACCGGTCGCAGTTCGCATGAATGTCTATGTACACCCGGCGCTTGAGAAGAAGAAGGCGGAACCGCTAGCTCGTTTTCCAGCTACAGAATAGCATGAATGAGAGCACAAGACGCAAGGCAGAGTTTTGCTGGGATGGCGAGACGTGGAAAGCTGTTGTGCGATCGGTGGAGGAGCAGCCAATGGATGCACTACTGATCTTCGTACACGGGAGGGTGCCTTAAGACACGGTGCATAAAACACTTCAAAATGCAGAGCGGAGGCGAATGGCAAGTGTTTCTTCGATCTGTTGGCATATGATTTCAAGCACATCCGAAATACTTCGATCCCCGCTGAATGATTGTCCCATGTAGCTAGCTATGTCGTCGAGCAGTTCGCATACCCCTTGCTCTTTTTCCGTGTGCCTTTGGGCGCATTAGCTTCTCCTGCTGGCCGGAGGAAGTGCAGTGCGTGGAGAATACCTAGGGGACATGCATAAGCATTGTTAGGTAATGCAGTTTTTCTGTGCGCGTGGACGGCAGCGGATCTACGGCGTCTCCTTTGATATTTCTGCCTCGCGCTGTCTTGGCCAGCAAGTATGTTCATAATTGGGAGTCAGATATGCGGAGACGTAAATTCGGCATGTAACTAGAATACCCTGAAGCAGCCATGACGCATGCGAATCAAATTTCACTAGTCCGGGCGGCCTTGGATCCTCGAATTGTTTTACATTTCAGCTTGTATGAGAGGCATCATGCGCACAGGTTTGGAGTTCAGCTGAAAAGGAAGGGGAAGCAAGTTTTCTCCGGAATCGTGATCATGGCGAGCGCATTTGGCGGGTTGCGGAATCGCTGCGATATGCATCTTCGAGACAGAGTATGGCAGTGCAAACTTCTTCTGTGAATTGGGGAGGACGTATATGAGCACTGTGATACGTGGAAAGTGGCTCTAGTCAATATGTGGTTTGCGTCAAACCTTTGATAATACTGGATGCGAGGTCACTCGTGTATGGTGACAGCTAGCCAGCGGAGGAGGTGAAGAGCCAAGGGATGATAGCTTTTGACGACAATTCTGGCACGAACTATGCAACAGCTGATTGCGCCTTCAGGCACAAAGCAGTATCTGTGTATATCCGCAGCGTAGTATACAAAAAGGGCGAGCGCGGTTTGCAATTTTAGTCATGCTGTTTTGTAATCGCAGGAGTTTGGTTCTATGAACGTCTAACGCAAGTGCCTGGCTGCTGCTGCTTCCTACGTTGTTATGCGCTGCACACCTGCTCTCTGGCTGAATCGGTAAGGTCTTTATCGGTGATGCCAATCAGATCACAACAGCAGAACGCTCTGGGTAGTGGCTATGCAGCCTGCCCCACCGACCCGCACCCACCGTTGTGCCTATGATCGATTCATTAGTCATGCTCCGAATTAGCCTTGTACGTAAGCTGCCATATATGCAGAGATAAGGGATCTCAGTGTGCGCGCTTCGTGCTTTTACAATGTCTACGTGCTCGCATTTAGTGCCGCTGTATGGCGAAGCCTTCTGCGGCATTGCGGTCGTGCACGCTCGTGGCCAGGAAGTATGCATATAATAACGATCATGCTTGTTCGGATATGCCAAGCACTTGTCAACTAGGAATGTGTGTAAAAAGCCAGGAGTAGCCAAACCAATTCACCATCGTACCCCACATGCGGACAGCGCTACAGGTTTGGCTGTACAGGTGGTTTTGCTGTATAGGAGAAGTCATGCATATATCTGAAGATACAAGTATATTTGTGTCGCCGCGGTGCAAAGGAAGACTCGCGCTACTTATTCTCATTTGGTTTGCTCCCTTGGTATATATTCGGTCGGTGCATTTCAGCTCTGGAGTATACGTTTGCGCAACACGGCCCGATATTCTAATCGGCCTCATTGAATCGGTGAGGCTGTAAATTTGCAGAGCGAAACGTGATATAAATAAGCAGCAATGAAGCATTTATTTGTACCTAAATGCCTAGGATCACTGATTGCCAGTCTTGTTCCGTATGAGTGGTTTTGTTTTGCAGGGAACACCGGTGGGTCTGCCCTGTATGAGGCAGCACCACAACAAACTGTGAAGCTGCTTATTATGCTTTCATGAAAAGGCGCGGAACCTGTGGCATGTTGTGTAGTGATTGAATAACTACAAAGGAAGCCGGGCCAAATCCGTAGTCTAGGCTGAATTTGCCCATTCGGCGGGGGTATTTAGGCTGTCTTGAGCTTGACGCTGCGTAGTTCATACCTTGCCACTGATGCTTGTCTGATATCGGCACCTAGCGGCAAGCAAGCAGTACGCATCATTCCAACATATTAGGCAGAGGCGAATGGTAAGCTGGTCATATGCCTGCACACACATGATGAGTTGCGTATATTTTAATCATTACAGTTGGTCGTGGATTTGTAAGCAGCAGCAATGAGACAAGGGTACCCCATGCAGCCACACTTATCGTCATACATTTGGGTTTAGCGTGCTTTGTCTGCTTGCCCTCAGTAAATCCAGCGTCGTGTGCTGATGTGCGTATAAAACAGTATTTGACCAGTAGAAGCGAAACCAACATGGGTGAGCGGCGTGAAGTTGCTCATTCCGTGAGGTTGGGTCTACGGTCACTGTGTGGCGCATCTTCCTGTGGCGTCTCAGTTGCTTGCTGGTTTTGTCAGAAAGTACGCTCATACAATGCAGCCAGTGCTTTCAGATATGCGAAGCACTTGGCAAATAGAACTATTCGCAGCAAATATAGATCCATCGGAGCCTATATACCATGTTGCCCCAGTCATGCGCACGTCTACTGTCCACGGTCTCTCATGGCAGGCTTGGGTGTATGTCCGCACGCGAGCAAATAATCCAGTCTTGCAGCATTAGGACGAGCACGCGTGAGGTCCGTTTTAGTTGGTCTGTTCTTCGATGAGAATTCGGATGGTGGACTTCGACAGTGGAGTATACGTTTGAGCGGCACAGTCCAAACATTGCAGACGGCCACAGCCAACCAGTGACGCAGTATATTTGCAACGCAGTAAGTGTTAATGGATGTTATTGGCAAAGAGTAAAGTCGTGTCAGGCACGTGGTAGGATGACTGCTGGATGCCTTGAGTATGTTGCTTTCTTCTGCGGGGAACGGGAACAGCGGAGGACCCGTTGCGTTCGAGGCGGGACCAACAGAGTTCGTTGCTGCTCGAAGGGATATGTATCCGCTAGGGTATTTCCCGACCTTTGGTAACAGCAAAGTGGAGCACTTCCTTAAGCAGCTTGGTGTTCATGTTTGTCTTGAGTAATTAGGCTGTTTGTGGAACTGCGTAACGAGAGAATGAGCCACTTATTTGTTGTTGGGATGGGCGCCTAACGGCAAGCATTTCAGAGCTCTCCAGCATACTAGACAGACGCGAGTGTTACGGACGTCCTCTTTCTGCATGCCCATAATGGTTTGCATCTGTCCAATCTATAATAAGATTGTAGCCCGTCTGTTTGCTACACGGCGTAACCATGTGCATCGTCCTGCACTTTGAGGTTCGCCTGTACTGGATTTGCCTGCCCTATTCGCATGCAGCTTAGCCTTCCGGTAATAATATAAACTCTACTTGCCTGGAGTTTAGCGGACCTGCAAACACGCGCATTCCAAAATTATAAAGTTTCCGTGCCACCCCCTACGGCCACTGCGTGGCAAAGCTTTCTGCGGCACTACGGTCGTGCACGCTCGTGGCCAGGAAGTATGCATATAATAACGATCATGCTTGTTCGGATATGCCAAGCACTTGTCAT
>NW_013566841.1:2500-14551 GCF_000499605.1 Eimeria maxima | reverse complement strand
ATATATAATATATATATAGCGCAGCAATATATAAACTTTTATTTCTTTATAATTTCTTTTTATTCTTTTTTTTTCCTTTTGCTGCTCTTCTTGCTGCTGCTGCTTCCTCACAACTGTCAGCAGCTCAGACAGCCTGCTGCTGTTGCTGCTGCTGCTGCCGTTGCTGCCTTTGGGTTAGGGTTTAGGGTTTAGGGTTTAGGGTTTAGGGTTTAGGGTTTAGGGCTTAGGGCTTAGGGTTTAGGGTTTAGGATAGGCATAAGTGGAGAGGGAGACAAAAAGGAGACAGCAGAGATAGATAAATAGTTACAAGAAAAGGTTGCTGCTGCAGTTGCTGCTGCTGCTGCTGCTGCTGCAGCTGAAGCAACTGCAGCAGCAGCAGCAGCTGCAGCAGTAAATGTTGCACGAATTAGTAGTATTGTTACTGTAGGTCAAACTGTGCCATGAGGAGCTGGTGCTGCAGTTGCTGCTGCTGCAGTTGCTGCATTTGCTGCTCTATATCCTTTCTTAGCTGCTTATCTGCAGCAGCAATTGTCTCCTTTATTTCCTCTATTTCTTGTGTCTCCTCCGTCATACGCGGAGACCTGTAGCAGCAAGCTGCTGCTTGGCGAGCAACAAAGTCTGACCGCAGCAGCAGCAGCAGCAGCACATTCTGTAGTTCGTGATACTGTTGCTCTTGTTGTTGTTGCTGCTGCTGCTGCTGTTGCTGTTGCTGCTGTTGCTGTTCCTGCTGGTCTTGGTGTTGATGATGTTGATGATGCTGTTGTTGCTGCTGTAGTTGCTGCTGCTGCATTTGCTGCTGCAGCAGCTGCTGCTGCTGCTGCTCCTCCTCAAATGCCTCACGCATATAAGACAAAGAAGCAGCATAATGTTGCAATGCCTCTATGATTTGTCCTTCCTCTGTTGCTAATAAACCTAATAATGTTGATTGCGTCATACGGCTCTCTGTACACAAACCCTAAACCCTAAACCCTAAACCCTAAACCCTAAACCCTAATTTTTAAACCCTAATTTTTAAACCCTATGAGAAACGTATTATCTTTCAACAGTTATTATCCAATATTATACATGTCTAGTTATTAGATATTGACGGTCTAGGGTTTAGGGTTTAGGGTTTAGGGTTTAGGGTTTGCTTGCCGATATTTTTGGGTGTTTGCATGAGTGCAAGTTCTCGTGCAGTTTGTAGAGGATTCATCCAGTATTGTTGTTGCTGCAGTTGCTGCTGCTGCTGCTGCTGCAGTTGGTGATGCAGCAACGCAGCAGCTAATCGTAACGTAAGACCACCATACCATCTACAAGTAACACTTGCTGCAGCAGCAATTTCTCTAGGTGAATCACTATGTAGTGTTGCTGCAGTATGTGCTGCTGCAGCAGCAGCATCACCAGCAGCAGCAGCAGCAGCAGCATCAGGTGTAGCAGCAGCAGAAGGTATAGGATAAAATAAATCATGAAATAATATAGTACTATGATTAGCAAGAATATTTTCTTCCCTTAATTTACTTCTTATAAAAGATCGGCAGCAAATTGCTGCTTGTCTTTCTTTATTAAGTAATAAGGAGGATAAGGAAAGAAATCCCCATGGTTCTGCTCTATGAGGGTTTAATGTATTTGCTGCTGCTGCTGCTGCTGCTGCTTGCTGCAATAATTGCTGTTGTTGTTTCTTATGCTGCTGCTCACGCTGCTTCTGTTGATCACGTTGATATATATCTATATTCAAATTATCCTTCATTAATTGCTGCTGCTGCTGCTGCTGCTGCTGCTTGTGCTGCTCTACCTCCTGCTCCTGGTACAGCAGCAGCAGACACGCCGATAGGCCGAGCCAACCCTCGGAGGTCTCACATAAATTCAAAGACTTTAAAAAGTACTCGCATCCTTTTGACCCACGACTGCAGCAGCAGCACCAGCAGCAGCAGCAGCAGCAGCAGCAGCAGCAAGAGCAACAGCAGCAGCAGTAACAGTAGTAACAGCAGTAACAGGAATAACAGATCCTGTCTACTCATCTTAGAAAGGTATTTAGGGTTTGGAGAACTTTGCTGGGTTTACGGATTAGGGTTTAGGGTTTAGGGTTTAGGGTTTAGGGTTTAGGGTTTAGGGTTTAGGGTTTAGGGTTTAGGGTTTACTTGAGCTTAAAGGCTGCCTGTCCGCAACGAATATAAACAGCACAATCCGTAGAGGGACGAGCAGCATTAAGGGTTTGCTGCAGCAAGGAGAGAGCAGCAGCAGTGTCTCCTTGTCTATTTGCTGCTTCTGCTGCTAAGGAGAGACACAAACAGTTGTGCGGTTGTGCTGCTAGCAGCTGCTGCAGCACAAGAGATGCCTCCGCATAATCTGCATATACACCACAAGCAGCAACACAGCAGCAGCAATGCAGCAGCAGCACAGCAGCAGCAATTATTACATGAGGCGGAAAAGAAACAAATAGGGTTTAGGGTTTAGGGTTTAGGGTTTAGGGTTTAGGGTTTCTGCGCACCTTGGCACAACATGAGAGCCTGTGCCTGCAAGAGTAGCAGGAGCTTGCTGCTGCTGCTGTTGTTGTTGCTGCTGCTGTTGCTACGGCTGCTGCTGCAGCTGCTGCTGCTGTTGCTACAGAGATCAGCAGAAACAAGTGCAGGTTCCTGCAGCATGCAGCAAGGAGAGAGCAGCAGCAGTGTCTCCTTGTCTATTTGCTGCTTCTGCTGCTAAGGAGAGACACAAACAGTTGTGCGGTTGTGCTGCTAGCAGCTGCTGCAGCACAAGAGATGCCTCCGCATAATCTGCATATACACCACAAGCAGCAACACAGCAGCAGCAATGCAGCAGCAGCACAGCAGCAGCAATTATTACATGAGGCGGAAAAGAAACAAATAGGGTTTAGGGTTTAGGGTTTAGGGTTTAGGGTTTAGGGTTTCTGCGCACCTTGGCACAACATGAGAGCCTGTGCCTGCAAGAGTAGCAGGAGCTTGCTGCTGCTGCTGTTGTTGTTGCTGCTGCTGTTGCTACGGCTGCTGCTGCAGCTGCTGCTGCTGTTGCTACAGAGATCAGCAGAAACAAGTGCAGGTTCCTGCAGCAGACGAAGGCAGAGACGCCCCATGCTGCACTTCAGCAGCAGCAGCAGCAGCAGCAGCAGCAAACCGCCAGGACCTTCTTCTTGCTGCAGCAGCCAATCTTCTGGTAAACTTGCGAACTGAGGTGTACATACACCACAAATAAACACAAACAATGCATGCATTTAATTCCTTATAACATTTTTTCCTTTATTTATTTATATATATATTTATTTATTTATTTGTTTGTTTGTTTATTTATTTATCTATTTATTTATTTATTTGTTTATTTGTTTATTTACTTATTTATTTATTTGTTGTATATATAACACATGCATAACTTTATATAATACAGGTGTACATATATGTATATGGTCTTATATGGTGCATGCACTAAGCTTGTTGTTGCTGCTGTTGCTGCTGCTGCTCTTGCTGCTGCGGAGGTTACCGCTGCTAGGAGTGTGATGGTGTTGCTGCTGCTGCTGCTTAGAGCAAACGTGGAAGTAGAGCAGCAGCAGCTGCAGCAGGGAAAGAAGCAGCAGCAGAAGCAGCAGCAGAAGCAGCAGAAGAAGCAGCAGCAGCAGCAGCAAGAATACCTCCTTGTTGATTGCTTGTAAAGTCCATTCAGTCCATATCTTTTGGTTGTCTTGCTGCTGCTGCTGCTGCTGCTGTTGCTGCTGCTGCTGCTGTTGCTGTTGCTGCTGTTGCTGCTGTTGCTGTTGTTGCTGATTCCCGCCCTTTGTGTCCGCTGCTGGTGTTGTATCATTCATTCCCAGCTGCAATTGCTGCAGCTGCAGCTGCAGATGCTGCTGCTGCAGCTGCTGCTGCTGCTGCAGCACAAAGAAACCAGCAGGCTGCAGCGCCAAGGCAATTGCTGCCTCGAACTTTTGCATGTCTCCATTAAATAAAAAAGACAAACAAAGACAGAAAAAACAGAGAGAGAGAGGGGGGTCTGGTTGCTCATTTTCTGCTGCTGCTGCTGCTGCTGTTGCTGCTGTTGCTGCTGGTGCTGCAGCAGCAGGAGGGTCTGCTGCTGATCCATTAGGGTCGTCTTCTTTTTTGCGCTGTCTTGGTGATTCTGTTGTCTCTTGCTGCTGTTGTTGTATCTCTTGTTCTCGCTGCTCTTGCTGCTCTATTTCCTGCAGCAGCAGCAGCTGCTGCTGCCGCTGCTGCTGCAGCTGCTGCAGCTGCTGCAGTTGACGGTTAACAGCAACAGAAAAAATACCTTGTGCATCTTTTGGTTTGTTGCAGTCAAGAAGGATACACCCAAGAAATAACAGAGTCTCTAGTGGTGCCTGCAGCACACAAACCCTAAACCCTAAACCCTAAACCCTAAACCCTCAGCTATCTGTATAGAGACAAGCAACAAGGTATAAGGAGGTGGCAAAGTGCCCTGTTGTTGCTGTTTCTGCTACTGCTGCTCTTGCTGCTGTTGCTGCGGCTGCTGCAGATTTTATTAGAGTTTCAGCTGGTAATACTACAGCTGTTGCTGCTGCTCTTTCTGCTGCTGCTGCTGCCCCCGCTACTGCTGCTGCTGCTGCTTACCTGCTGCAGCCCCCCAAATTTATAGACAGCCTCCCTAACTGCTGCCTCTGCTGCTTCAATATTTTCTTGATGTGCTCGCAGCAGCAGCGCAGCGAGCTGTACGTACAGCTCAGGTTCTGTAGGTGGTGGTGGTGCTGCTGGTGCTGCTGCTGCAGCTGCTGCTACTGCTGATGGTGGCAGCAGCAGCAGCTGCTTGTGGTATACTATAGCAGCATCCATGTCTCCAACTATTTCTGCCTCGAAGCGTAGACGCCGTAGGCGCTCGTATTCTGTCTCTTCTTTGTAGTGTGTTGCTGCTGCTGCTGTTGCTGCTGCTGCTGCTGCTGCAGCTGCAGCTGCTGCTTCTGCTTCTGTTGCTGGTTCGGATGCTGGTGCTGATGTTGCTTCCGTTGTCTGTGCCCCATCCGCTTCTACTTCATCAGGCTGCTGCGCTGCTTTTGCTACTAATGCCCCTGTTGCTGCTGTTGCTGCTGTTGCTGCTGTTGCTGCGGGTAATGCCACTGCAGCAGCAGCAGGTTGGAGGGCTGCTGGTTCGTCCTCCTCAGCCTCTGGAGCGAGGAAGAGTTGGGTGCGCTCGGCTCGCGCTGCAGCCGACCTGCAGCAGTAACAGCAGCAGCAGCAGCAGCAGCGGTAGCAGCAGCAGACGGAGCAGACGCAGCAGCAAAAGCGCTTTGTTGTACAGTTCGTCTACAGCAGCACCGGCAAAGATAGAGAAAGCAACGATAGTCCCTATCCCTACATCAGGAGCAGCAAGCAAGCAAGCAAGCCAAGCAGCAACTGCAGCAGCAGCAGCAACAACAAAAGCAGCAGCAGCAGCAGCAGCAGCAGCAATGGTATTACTTGACAGCATGCGCAATTTCTGTATCCAATGCCTCAGAGAGAGCAGCAAAACATTCAGCTAGTACTAGTGTCTTGCGTCTTTGCTGCTGCAGCATTGCTGCTGCTAGCTCCCCGCTGCTGCTGCTCCTGCCGGTGCAGCTGCTGCTCTTCCTGCTGCTGCTGCGGACAGCAGCAGCAAGAAGAGAATCAGCACGAACTCTATCACGGATAGCCAACCGCAGCAGCATCCTCAGGTGTCTCTCCACCTCTGCTAGTTGTCCTTCTTCCTTAAGGTCATCATACACCTGGTGAGCCAGTTGCTGCAGTCCTACTTCTGCTGCTGCTGCAGCAGCAGCATCAGGGTCTGCTGCAGCAGCAGCAGCAGCAGCAGGTAACACTCTGCGTAGAGAAGAACTGACAAGGGAAAGACTTTTAGCAGCAACAGCAGACACATCTGCTGCTGTGTGCTGCAGCAGATGGTATCGCCAGCTCGAACCGCTCTGTGCTGCTGCTGCTGCTGCTGCTGTTGTTGCTGCTGGTGCTGGTTCAGCCTTAGGCTGCTCAGCAGCAGCAGCTGCTGCTGCAGCAGGTGCTTCTTCTGCTGCAGGGAAGAGGCGCAGCGTCAAGGGGATATCTGGGAAGAGCGGCCGTAGGGCTGAGCGAAACATTCAGGGGGTTTACGCAAGACGAGGGTTTAGGGTTTAGGGTTTAGGGGATGAAGGCAAGGGTTTACAGCCTAGGGAGAGAAGACAAGGGTTTACGGTCTGCGGGGGAGATTCAATGGCCTAGGAGAGAAGGATGCAGCAAACTAGGGTTTGCTGATTGAGGATTAGGGTCTTCTATTTAGGGTTTAGGGTTTAGGGTTTGGCCTACGATGGTTGAGAGCAACAGAGAGCTTGATGACTGCCCCTGATGCAGCAAACGGGTCTGGGTATGCTTGCTGCTGTTGCTGTTGCTGTTGCTGTTGTTGTTGTTGCGGTTGCTGCTGTTGCTGCTGCTGTTGCTGCTGCTGGTGTTGCTGATGTTGCTGGTGCTGCTGATGCTGTTGGTGTTGCTGCTGCTGTTGGTGCTGCTGCTGCGGAGGTGGAGTATCAGGAGCAGCAGCAGCAGCAGCAGCATCAGCATACATAGCAAACAAAGGAAGCACCATTGTCTCTGTTTGCTGCTCTCCTCTTCTTAATGCATCAAGAGGTATCCATGCCTTTGCTGCTAACTGACGCCAAGAAGTAGTAGGCGCAGCTGCTTCTGCACACAAACCCTAAACCCTAAACCCTAAACCCTAAACCCTAAACACTAAACCCTAAACCCTGGTATTCCGTGTCTGAACTGTGTTATCTAAATTGACGACTGCTATGCTTCCAACACGAAGACTTGGGTACTGCTCTAGGGCTTAGCGTTTAGGGTTTAGGGTTTAGGGTTTGGGGTTTAGGGTTTAGGACCTTGTTTTTGTGCAGCAGCTTTCCCTTTTCCTGCTGGTGCCTTAGATGTTTTGTTGTTTTTTTCTTCATTTATTTTTTGTTTTTGTTTAGGTAATAAATAAACATAAACCCCTCCTGCTGAATCAAGGGCATCTATAAAACAATTCATAAACCCTCGTCCTCTGTAAACCCTAAACCCTCCTCCTTCTTTCTTCTGATTTATCCATCTTATTGATGGCTTAGCAGCAGCAGCAGCAGCAGCAACTTGGCTCTCTCCCTCAGGTGCTGCTGCTGCAGCAGGAGGGGGAGGGGGTTCGCTTGCTGCAGCAGGAGGGGGCGCTGACGTAGAGGGGCTCCCTTTGTTACGACCCTTCTGGGGGGGCCCCTGGGAGCCTCCCTGGGGGCCCCCAGGGGGGCCCCCTTGGGCTTTATCGTCATGTGCATGCGCTTGAGAAGAACCCTTCTCAGGGTATTGTAAAGCGCCACCATCGAAGCAACCTTCGAGCAGCAGCAGCTGCAGCAGCAGCAGCAGCAGCAGCAGCACAGCAGCAGCACAGTAGCACCACATGATGCAGCAAGAGCAGGAAGTGCAGCAAAGTAGACACACTGACTGGCTTGATGTGCAGCAAGAGCAGCAACAGCAGCAACAGCAGCAAAAGCAGCAAATGCAGCAACAGCAGCAGGAGAGTGAAGACAGCAGCAAAGAAAGAAATTTACAGTGAAGACTACAGCGTTGGTCGGAAAAGATTTAGGGTTTAGGGTTTAGGGTTTAGGGTTTAGGGTTTGTTACCGAGTAAGAGAAGGGATGGGAGTCACTGTCTGCAGAAAACCCCTGGAAGAAATCCGGCAAATCCTCAACACCTTCTACCTGCAGTATATAGACACCTATAAACCCTAACCCCTAAACCCTAAACCCTAAACCCTAAACCCTAAACCCTAAACCCTAAACCCTAATTAAGGGTTTAAGGGTTTACCTCGAGACTAAATACATTCCAATCTTGACTATCTTCTGGTGCTCCAATTAGTGCTGTAACAGCAACAGTTATCTCCAGCTCAACCTTTTCTATTATAACAGGGGGTGCAGCAGCAGCAGCAGCAGCAGCAGCAGCAGCAGCTGCTGCTGCTGCTGCTTGAGCTGCCGCTGCTTCCTTGGCTGCTTTTTTTGACGATCCATGTCCCTGCTGCTGTTGCTGCTGCTGCTGTTTCGGTTCTGGGTTAGGTGCTTCTTGTGCTGCTGCATTTGCTGCTGCTGCTGCTGCTGCTGCTGCAGTAGGAGACAGCAGCAACTTAGTTGTTATTATTTTTTGTTGATGTAAGAGAGGAATTAGATCTAAATAAGATGTAGCTAAGACAAGAGGATTCTCCTTTTGTGTCTGCGGTGTATCCACCAGCTGTACGTACACCCCATGACATATTGCATCCAGAGTCTGCGGTGCTGCAGCAGCAGCAGCAACACCAGCAGCAGCAGCAGCAGAAGCAGCAAAAACAGCAGCAGCAACAACAACAACAGCAACATTAGTTGGTGTTTATTGCTACTTCTTTGTTTTATGTTATTACTAACAAAAGAAGAAATATTTCCTTTATTTAATCCATTAATTAATTAATTAATTAATTAATTAATTTATTTATTTATTTATTTATTTATTTATTTATTTATTTACTGATTTGTATAATAAAGTTTTTTTTTAATGAATTAATTTCTTCTTCTCTTAGTACACCAACATCAATACATTCGCCAATAATACCATTACCTATAAATATAATTAAATATATATACTATTATTTGCATGCATGCATGCATGCATGCATGCAGCAGCAAAAGCAGCAGCAGCAGCGGCAGCAGCAGCAGCAGCGGCAGCAGGAAAGAAGAAGAATAAGATCAACAAGAACAACAACAATAATAACAATAATAACAACAGTAACAACAACAACAACAGCAAGCAGCAGCAGCAGCAACAGCAACAGCAGCAACAAAGGTAGCAAGAGTTGTAGCAGAAAGAGCAGCAAGAAGAGCAGCAAAATACGGCAGCAGCAGCAGCAGCAGCAGCAATTACCAGAGAGCTGCAGCCGCACGGATGTATCGGGAGGCAGGCCTGCTATGCTGTTAACCTGCAGCACAAAGAAGAGATTATATTTTGGGGCTTTGTTGCATGCAGATGCATGCATGCGCTGCTGCTATTGCTGCTGCTGCTGCTGCGGCTGCATGCATGCGCTGCTGCTGCTGCTGCTGCTGCTGCTTAGAAGGAAGGGTCTGCGGACAGAAAACTGCAGCTCGATGCTCTCCCTCCCCATCCTCTCTGCTGTGTGTGCATGCATGCATGAATGCATGCATGCATACACGGGACTGCATGCAAAGAAAGCCCCAAACTTCTTCTTAAAGACAACGAAGGCAGGAGGCCACAAGGGAGCTGCGGCTGCTGCTGCTGCTGCTGTTGCTGCTGCTGCTGCTGCTCCAGGAGGCAGGGGATCACTGAAAGACTTCTAAGAAATCCCTTTGCATGCGTGCAAAACAAGAAAAAAAGGGATATAAAATAAAAATATAAATATAAATATAAATAATTTAATAGATTTAGGGAAGAAACAACAAAGAAGAGATAAAAAAGACCCAAAGGAGGGGCCCCCAAGGTCACCTCTTCCCCCCCTTTGTATATATATCTATTGCTGATCTAAGAAAAAGTGTATTTATTATTGAAATAAAGAAGAAAATAAATTAAATTAAATTAAACTAATTAAATTAAATTAAATTAATTTATAATTTAATTTAATTTAATTTATTTTTAATGCATGCATGCAGTGGTGCCGCCGTCATAATTTGCATGCAACTTATTCAGCATCGAGGCATGCAGGAACAAGGAAGATATTCATTAAATATATAATGCATGCAGAATAATAAATATAATTTTATATTTAAATTAAATATTTAATTAGTTTAATTTAATTAATTATTTATTTAATTATTTATTTAATTTACTTTTCTTGCTTTTTCCCTCCTTTATGCGAGCAGCAGCTTATGTGTTGTCTATCTGTTGCACACAGCAACGGAGCAGCAGCTTAATCTGCATGCATTTGCATGCAAATAAGAGGAAATTAAGTATATTTTTATTCCCTTTTTACTTTATTAATGTTTATTTGTGCAAATGTTCGTAAATAAAGGATAAATAGTAGCAAAAAATGTATAAAAATTGGCGTATGTATGCATGCATTATTCCTTGTGTGTCCTTAATATGTTTAAATCTAATTATCCATTACAATAGACACGCAATGCATGCATGCATGCATGCATGCATTACCCTCTGCTGCAGCAGCAACTACTGCAGCAGCAAATACTGCAGCAGCAACTACTGCAGCAGCAACTACTGCAGCAGCAACTGCAGCAGCAAGTTCTAAAGCAGCAAGTTTAGCAGCAGCAAATGCTGCAGCAGCAAGTGCTGCTACCCGTTTGCTGCTGTTATTGTATATGTTTCCTAACTACTAATAATAATTATAATTATTAATATAAATATTATTTATTTATTTATTTATTTATTTATTTATTATTTATATTTGCCTCTATTAAGATTAATAAAGAAGAGTTGAGGTGTCTGTACACCTCAATTGCTGCTCGGAGCTGCCGAGACAGCGCAAGAGGCAGCTAAAGGATTCCCCTTGCAGCTGCATGCAGCAGCAGCAGAAGCAGCAGCAACAGCTGCATGCAGCAGCATCTGCTAGTGCTGCTGCTGCTGCTGCTGCTGCTGCTGCTGCACGCGCTTTGGGGTGTATGCATGCATATTCATACCCCACAAACAGAAAAATGAGCAAGGGGAGGAAATAAATGCATGCAAATAAGGGCCTCTTTGTCTGCTGCTGCTGCTGCTGCTACTGTTGCTGCTGCAGCAGCAGCAGCAGCAACTGCAGCAGCAGCAGCAGCAAAAAGAAAGGCAAGGATAAACATGTATGTAGATAATGCGCTAATAAGGCAGCAGCGCATGCATCAATACATAACTTCTTCTTAGGTGTATATTCATCTTATTATATATAAATAAATATAAATAAATATAAATAAATAATATAAATAAATATATAATATATATATACATAATGTATATATAATATATATATACGTATATATAATATATATTATGTATATATATACGTAATATATATATACGTATATATACACATTATATATATAATATCTATATAATATATATAAATAAACATAAAAAAAAGTTGTATTTATTTAGTATACTTATATTAATAAATATAATAAATAAATAAATAAATAAATAAATAAATAAATAAATATATATATTTATAATTTATTAATAAAATGTTTAATATTTTTTACTACTGTTAATTGATCAGCCTTTACTCGGCTATTTATCCATTCAGGTACACCTGCTGTCTTTAGGTCTGCCTGTATAAATAAATAAATAAATAAATAAATAAATAAATAAATAAATAAATAAATAAATAGAGGTATTAATAATATATATAATTAAATTATTATATCTATATATACACAAAAAAAAGGGAAAAAAAAGACAAAAAAAACACCCCTATCTACTTTTTTAGGGTTTACAATTAGGGTTTAGGGTTTAGGGTTTAGGGTTTATATATACTTGTATACTCCAACAAGCAATAACAAACTCTCTTCCTGCAAATCCCCATTGACCCTTAAAGGATTGATAAACAATAGAGAAATCTTCTCCTGTTTCTATAGTAAATACTGAATAAATAAACAAAAAAAACATAAATAAATATATTTTATTCAATAAAAAGGATTTATTTCCTTTTTTTATATATAAATAAACATATTCATAAAAAAAAAGAAAAGATGAATTATTTCGGGTGTATAGGCAGCTCAAGAAAGCTGAATAATAATAAATTGCATGAATAAACCCATTAATAAATAGGTATAAATGTATAGAATAAAATAAGATAAAGAATAATAAATTAAATAAACAAAAGAATTATATTTGTTTATATTAATTAATTAATTAATTAATTTATTTACCTTTACTCGTAGAAGGATCAAATTCCATCTTATTTTCTGGCTTAATTAGGTAATCAATACATTTTTGTAGATTAACTTTACCTAAATTAATTCTTCCTATACCTAATACAGGTAAATAATTATTATTTTTATTTATTTTTTGTTTATTTGCTACATTAAACTTATAATTATCACACTTATATGTATCATACCCTCTACCTCCGCATTTCTTGAATATATTTGTATCCTCTATATTATCTACAATAAACTTTAC
>NW_013566840.1:0-15417 GCF_000499605.1 Eimeria maxima | reverse complement strand
TTGTTATTTGATAATATTTGAGTGTTGTAGGATATAGGGGAGTTAGGCAATGTCGGGAGCATTGGAGTATATGAGTGAGGGAAGTGATGCGGTGTTGGTTGTTATATAGGAGAAAGTGCGTTAGCAGGATTGTATTAGAGCGTTTGTGAATTGGGTGGAGTGCAGATCGGTGGACATATGTGTTAGTGTTTGTGTATTGGGGTGTTGTTGTTGTGGAGTGGAGGTGAGGTTTGTACTTCTCCGTACACCGTACACAACACAACCCCTACCGCACCGTGCCGACCGCTACAAACCAACCTCCACATTTTACACCAACGATTTCCACTTCTTTCACATAAAAACTCGCTACTCCTTCCTTATACACTACCCATCAAGGTACACAGACAAGTAAACTGACACATGTATAACCTGGAGGGGATAGGTGTTTGTTATTTGATAATATTTGAGTGTTGTAGGATATAGGGGAGTTAGGCAATGTCGGGAGCATTGGAGTATATGTAAGGCGGTGAAAAGGCAGAGTGCACCATGAGATGGGGAAGATATCTGTTTTGTTAAGGCATGGTAAATATTAGCGCGCTTCGCGGATAAAAGTGTTGTGATTACCGTAATGGGTAGGCTAGATTATTAGCTTATTGCGTTGGTGATGGGAAGATAGATGTGGATTGCATATAGAGTGGGGATGGATATGACTCTGATTCGTCGTAGTACAGTTTGTTGTTAACAGAATGTTTGCTCTCCAGGTAGGTGTTGGAAGATGGTTTCTTGCAAAATGTGTAATGTTTGGGAATTGTGGTATTTTTGTTGTTTTGTTGAGGCGTGTTTGTTGGTGCTGTTTGCTGCATTATTGTAGGAGGTGCGTTGGCAGGATTCAAGTGCGTTTGTGAGTGGGCTGACGAGCATGTGAGTGGACGTATGTGGGAGTGTATGCGAATGAGGTGTGGGTGTTGTGGCAGCTTGCCTGTGTTGGCTGATGTGGAGGGCTTGTGTGGGCTTGTGGGAGGATGTGGGTGTTTGTCATTCTTGGAAGAGATGGAACAGGAAGCGCGCATGGAGCCAATGTATGGCTGAGTGATGTATGTTTTACGTGGTGCAGGGAATTCCGTGAATTTGAACGCGAAGTTTAGTGTTTAACGTTGGTGCTATGGCATAGAATGTTTGTTTTGACGATGAGCCTTTGAAGGGCGCAACAGGATTTTTGTCCCAGTGGCTGTTCATCTAGGGATAATGCTCTCTCTACAGCCAGCCTCTGGAATTCCAGTGGCTTGAGGAAATCTCGTTTTCAGACCATCAGATGCTCTATCTTGTGGGCTTAATTAAAATGTGCTTGATTACCTACTCTGACGAGACCCCCGCAGCTCTCTGCGGTTTGGTCCGGGGATGAGTTGGTAACGGGCTGACCGTTGGTGGCCCTATCGCGAAATTCTTTTCCAAATGAATAGCAAACGTAGTGGGGTATTCGCTGTGGATACCAATGCGTGTCATCAGAAGACCAGGTAGTTCAGAACTCCAGTGCCAACAGTAGAAATCAAATCTTCAGATGCGTACTGAGGATTAGATCCCCGATTAGCCTTCCGGTTTGTGTCTTCGTTCGACAATAACTCTTTTTTGTTCCATTGGGACAGAGCACACAGCTGCACTAAGGGGCTACTATGGCATTCGGAGAGCTAAGCTTCTGAAGGTTGCTTTCAGCGCCCATCGATTTCTACAGTTCTGCTTTCCAGCCAATAATAAACTCTATGCTGGAGCGTATCTGGCGTATCCCTTACGTAAACGTAAATGCCAAATTTTAGAATGCATAAAGCCGAATTCGGCAGCTTCTGTATGTATCTGTATTTCTTCATCTTGCCTATAGAAGTGTTGATGTGTTGATGTTTTGTGGGCCTCCCTCTAGTAGACCTCTTCATAGCATTTGACTCTTGTCTTCGCATCTCACTTGACCGTGGGCCACTTAAGCTATTGTATTCCTTTTGGTTATAGTGGGCGATTTTTACCATTCAATCTGGCACGCTGCACCGGTTGTTCGGACAGTGCTTCAAATTTTAACTGCTGCCCTACTGCGCCTGCCGCATATTCCTTTTCCTTTTCGTTGTTCTATACATACAAACTGCATCCTCCTAGTGAGCGCTATTCATAGCTTATGCCTTGTAAATTGAATGGAATTCGCTAGCGCTGGAAGTATGCCGGACTCTCGATGGTGTACCAGCGTTCCAGCCGCTTACTCCGTTTAGCTGACCATAGGGCGGAAAAGTTTACCTGACTTCTTTCTGGCAAGGGATGCTAGTTCATTAACATATGCCACTGCTGGATGTTCCCCCTCCTTGTGTTTCCAGGTGTTGCTTCAGCGTGCAGTCAATGAAGGGAAGGCGTTTGTGGATGTGATAAATGGGGTAAACATTCGCTGCAATTTCTAGGTATGCAACATATTCATCCTGACGATGATCATCTCTACCTTGCTCATGAGTACAATGTAGCAACTCTGCTTAGACATCTGTTGCAGATACCCGACAGAGCGTTGTGTTCTCGGTAGAGTGAGTCCACTTCTAGTGCTATCTTGGTAAGCCGCTGGCATAGCCTCCTGCATACTGTGCGTGCATAGTTTGGTAGCAGCAGCCGTTTGTTGCATCAAAAACGGTTGTCATGGCTTTCCCTGCACGGGTGCGGAAAATGGTTCATGATGCTTATGGCCAATAATGTTGGGATCATATGCACACCTGCAGCTAAATATGCCATATATACACGGTGCAACGTTCCGGTGGTTCTGCCGTGCACCCGGAGGAGGTGTTGCGTCTATTACTCGTCGACTTTACGCCAGCATGTTTAATATACCATGTGTTTGGGTGCAGCCCAAGTTAAAGTCTGTGCTGTACGACAAGGAACAGCACCGCCGTAGCAATTCATAACCTCCGTAATTAAATTAGACAAGCTTATCATTTAGATATATCGGTGCAGCTGAGCCAGAACGATGGTCCCAACACTTCTAAACGGAGATCCCGAGTGGCAAAGAGAACGGTTTGCTGAATTCTACTTCCAGAGGGGGGTACCCAGTGCCTTTTGTGGCATCGTGAGACCTTCCGCTTGTCCTGCCCTGTGTGCATGAAGTGCAAGTAAGGTCGGGTTCCCCATGACGGGGTATCACCTCCCTCCTAGCTATGTTGGGTTTATGCGTGATTGTCGACTGCATGTGCACTTCAAGCGCAATTGGAAATTGTCCTCACGGAGCATTATGCATATTTGGGAAGCAAGCCATGCCCCTTCTAGGCATGCTGTAGGGCATAGTCCCCGTGGCCAATCGGCACGAAGCAGGGACGGTACAACGTGCACGAGCATCATGCGCTGACGTATACGTATACGATACAGTACAGGCAGGTCGAAGAGTGTGTCTTCAGATGCATTTGCAAAAGCCTATAAAACCTGTGTGTGCGTGTAATCCACAGTGAGTGCGGTCCACCTATATGCAACGTTTATTCTATGGGACAAGTGGGAAAGCATCGCATCGAGCGAGATTCACTAATTCGACAAGGAAAAACCCCGGTGGGCAAAGCCTACATCCACATGGGTACCCAGCGCCTTTTGTGGCAATGTGACACCTTCCGCTTGTTCTGCCCCATATACGTGAAGTTCAAGGAAGGTCGGGTTCCCCATTTGACGTAACCCGCAGCAACTCCGTCCTGGCTAGGTTTTGTCGACGCGTTATTTGCGACTGCCCGTGAGCTTCAACCCCGTTTGAAAGTTAGCCTCACGGAGAGTACGTATATTTGGGAAGCAAGGCATGCCCCTTTTAAGCATGGTGTAGAGTGCCTTCCCAGCGGCCAATCGGCACGAAGGGGGGACATACAACGTGCACGAGCAACAAGTGCTTTTTAGCGTGCGAGGACGTATACGTATGGTTGACACAGTAGACAAGCGCGTTGAAGGATGTGTCTACAGGTGCATTCGGAAAAGCCCACAGTGAGAGTGGTCCCCCCATAAGCAACATTTATTCTATGGGGCAAGAAGCCAAACACCGAAACACGCGAGATAAACTAACCATGCGAGGACTACTATTGATGGGCAAACCCTAGAAAGCACCACGTAATTCGAAAGTGCAGCCTGTATCGGCGCCCAAACCCATTTATGTCTGCATTACATAGGATATATCCACAGACCGCGTAATGATAAGTTTGCAATGAACGCCCTGTTGAGTAACTCATCTTAGAAATACCTTTCAACGACCACCAGTCCGATATGCGACCGTAGGAGCCACACCTAACCACACAGATATCGGTTTTCGGAGTGCATAGCTTGGAGATTTCACGGTTTATGCTTTAGTGTTTAGGTCTTAGGGTTAAGCAGTTTTAGGATGCATGGGTTTTATGGTTTAGGGTTGTAGGGTTTAGGGGTAGCATTTAGGGTTTAGGGGTAGCATCTAGGGTTTAGGGGCTTCATATTGATTACGCTTTGGCGCTTGGAGTCTACACACATGCGTCGTATGCTCTTGTTTCCCTTCTCCACTACTTGATTGTGCCCAAACTCAATAGACAACTATTGGAGTTTGCGCTTTATGACCATTTCGTCTGCTGGCCTCTCGAATTCACCTTCAAGATGGGAGGCCGCCGGTACCTTGAGGCTGCACCTTAAGAATGCACCGGAGATAAGTGCAATGCGGTGCATGGAACGCCCAGCAGGTAGCCGGAAAGCTAGTAACGCATTGATACTCAATAGACCCAAGATCCCTTTCGTGAACTGTGCCCACGTCTGCTGTGCATCATATCTAAATGGAGTCAAATAATTTAAAATGGCAATCTTCCCAAGATCCGCCGTGATGATTGCATTTCTACGCCGTTTACCGTAGTGCCGAAGCACTGCTGTATGGGATCGTCCCCGGTACTTTCTGCTTGGGACAGTGACTCCACTGCTTAGACCGTAGAAGATGATAAGGCGCCTGGAAGCGCAGAGCGGTGCAATCGCTCCTCCTTTCCTGGCACATAAACGTCAAAGATGCCATCAGCCGGACTCATTTGCGCCATCCATTGTGCCGCCCACCGCAAGCCTAGGAGGATGCTGTGGTAATCTGGCCAAACGTAGAACTTATCATGGCAATATTGCGCACGACTGAACTAACCTCGCATTGTATGCCAATATTATGCCCAATATTCTGGGCCATTTGCATATTCTGTCTACCATCCTCGAAGCTTAGCCCCAGTGACTGCGCCAAAGGAAATCGAAGATTTTATGACATCGCTTCAGAGAACAGACCCACTACGCAAACTGCATGACATAGTGCTAGCAACTGTTGTCCGTTAATGAGAGCTTCGATAAACGAACTCGAGGATGATCTGTAGGTTAGGGTATCGCCCGCATTGTCCCCATCTCTGCACCGCACGTTGTCTGGGGTCCCTTGTATTTCCGTTATCGCTTGGTTCGCTCGCCAGGCGGTTCTTCACAGAACCTTTCTTCTTCAACTACTTCTTCTTCTACGCACGTCGGCAGTCCCTAAAGATACTTTCTTATAGCAGATGCGCCGTTTGATTCGTCGTCCTGGCATTCTGAGTGCCGATTTTGCCGGCTGCTGCCTCAGTGCACATGCACCACAAGGGGCTCTCCGCTGAGTCTCTGGAAAATGAATTCGCCATGAATATTGACTATTTAATATGGATCCTTTAGACCACAATTTTGGTCGAATGGGAAAATTGTGCCTACAGGATTTGGTGCTGGCCGACCCGCAGCGCATGCCTATTATAAGGTCAGGCGCGCGGCCCTTCCGTCATTTGGAGGAGATGGACATATATAGAAACTGGAGTTGGGTAAGTAGCGTTCACCTAAGTTGCTCAGGCTAGAGATTCACGTGGTGTCAACTGGGTGACTGGGCTGTTCACTACAGCAGCGGTTTTCCTCTTTGCATGGCTTTGTGAGTGGAGCTGTCATGCTGAGATCTAGCATCCATATGCTCAATAACCGTATCCGTTCCACACGCTTCAGTACTTCTCATTGTGAGGGTGGACCGGCCTTCTGTGGCAGTGATTCTCGCTGTTCACACCTGCAGACTGGGAAATATCGAGTGCGAGCATTTTCAACATTGATGCTACATCTCATCCACGAAATACTGTCAGCTGAAAGGGAGGTAAAATGGAGAGGAGAACGTTTGTGCAACTGACATCCATCCCTAGTCTCCATGACTCTTGTATGCGGCAGTTCACATGCCTGTTTCAGCGGGACAAGGGGGGGTAGCCCAGGGGTTAAAACGAACCTTGGGGCATCTCAAGGTGCAAGTTTCTCCAAATACTTACACAAACAAGCCTTCTTGCTCTTAATCACAGCTGTCATGGCTCCTAGGGACAGCGGGAACAGGCCGGCTCCTTATAAAGAGCTTCTACAGTGAGCATTCTAACGTACCATGGCACTACTGCATCTCGCTCTAGTTCGATGATGCTATCGAAGACTCAGGTTATACACAGCCTCAGATAATTCGGTTCACTGCCTTCTCTGAAGCTGAACGGTAAGCTCATATTTTGTATATATTTTATGCAGTGAGGCTGTTTAGTCTCAAATGGTTCTTGGAGCCTACTTCTGGATATGCAATACACTGTAGCAGCACGGAGACCGCCGTGGTCACAGCTCTAGTCGAGCAGCAAAGAACTGGAATTCGCGTTAGTTCCTCACACGCATCTAAACAGATTAAGCAATTCATACAAACTTCTACATATACATACGCATAAAAAAAGCAGGGATATGCACGATTAATTGGGGAATTCTATGCTGTAGGCAATATGCTGATGCGAAGCCGGTTGACTACTGTGCGCCACAGCTGAGGGGCGGATCGACCGTCTCTGCCCAGCAACGCGCCACGGTGTTGCCCACTGCAATACATAATTACCACTTCCCCAATTATTCTCCACCCAATTATGGTTCACCACTCAACGGGCAATCGTGGAAAGTTGTCAACCTCCACGATGCTATGCTGTCATTTGCCTCCGATTTCCGTGGCCCTTGTCTCGATGGCAGCAAGTTGTCTTCATTTAGCAGGGGCTGCGTGGAGTTCCAAAATAACCACTTCCGAATCTGTTGATTATGCCACTCACATTATCACAGCCGGGATGGTCAACGGCCGGCGTAGCCTGCCGGTGTTGGCAGAACTCTCCATTTTGCTCGCCGCCCTAACTGTGGGGTTTGTTATCTTCCGTTGCTTCTCCGCACTAAAGTCCAGTACACTTAAAAATGATAATGGAATAACTATACGAAGACTTGCAGAGTTTACTGGTGCATGTTGCCTTGTACGCTGTTCTTAGAGGAACATCATAGTTGCTTGCGAAACGCGGCGGGTGGCCTTTTATCGCATTGCTGGCAGTTGGTGTGAGCAGAAATGAGCGTAGCATGCATAAGCGTAACTCATATACGTTGAGGGAAGTGCCACAGAGGTAAGGGATAGACAACTTGCGTGATTTGCACCCAGTCCTTCCGTAGCACATACAACACAGGCGAAGCGATACATTCGTCTTAAAGATGCAAGGGGAGAGTACAGAGCATTGCGTTTCATCGAAGGAGGATTTCAATATCGTGTTGCGTTTGAATGAATGCGAAGGCATGGGAGAATATTGGGGGATGTTTCAGGTGTTATGGAAAAAAATGTGTTACAGACTTCTTGGATAGTTCGGCATGGGAATGGGGTGTCTTAGCTCCTAAACTGGTGCACTGGGGTTGTTGCCATGCCTACAGTGACTTGCAATGGTCACTGGTCTCATGTTGGGGATATTATTACCATTGTCGATAAGGTGTGAGGATATCTTCGATGAATAGTCTATATACAATTCTTAGTGCGGCGATACCCGCATACTGTCTGCGGTCGTTGTGCGCTGCTGCTTGTTCCGGCGTTCCCGGTACCGCGGCAGTGCTCCAGTAAGTGTTTCCTGTGTTCTACCATTACCGGTTCAGCGGAGATGTTCTCTTTGTGCAGGACGAACTGTTTTGCGGGTCGATGTCGCATTGGAGCATGCTATGCACGTGCCGCTCACAGCTCTTGCAGGTGTTAGCCGGTTAGTGCTAAAGCAGCTGACAGTCTTTGTGGTACTGAATGTGGACTACGGGACGATGTCTGGGGATCTGGTGCACGGAGCCAAGGTGTACATTTGCATTGGCCTCCTGTAGATGGACCGTGCAGGCATTAGGTTGGAGAGGTGTACATCTTATTTTATCTGCCTGCTATGACATGTTTCCGTGCGTGCACGTTGCGAACGCGCTTCGGATTGTTGTGAGGCCATCGGCAAAGTTGAGGTGTTTGCTCTGCTGCTCTAACTGAGGGCCCTGGTTTTAAAATCATAGTAACAATTAGGAGTAACTATTTTCTGTTGGTATTCCTGTGCGCTGAACTCGCCTAGCTGGGAACGGGCAAGCCAACAGAGTACCGTCATAATTTTCAAAGCCCACCGCAGTGAGGCAGCACAGCCCTGTCGCAACGGGTGTCCTGTTGGCATTCTATCGTTATGCTCATTGGGGTGGTCCTCGTGTTTTTCCCGACCGTGCGCAGTGGAGTTCCAGCCTCCATTTCGGGAGAATAATAGAGGATGGCTGCGTGGTTGAAGGGTGCTTGTGCATGTGGATGGCTCCAGTTGGGGACTCTAGCGGTTGATGGCAATGCACCGTTTGGTCGTTCAATACATATTAGGCCTTCGTGGATCGGCGTGCGTGTACACGATACCGAAAGGGAACATACATGGCAAGCTTTGATTACAATTGGCAACTGTAGCGCCGTGTCTTAGTGTGGAATGATTGGAACCGGCGCACGACGGTAGGCAGGTGTGTCAGTGACTACAGCAGCAACGGACGCCTAGGGTGCTTCGGTAGAACAGCTCTGTGCATGGAGCAATGCATTGCGCCAACGTGCGGATTGTGTGTCTTGGGCTGTCTCCGGGGACTCTGTACAACGTGCTTCCGATGAAGCTCGGTGGATCGACTGGTTTCAGGCTGGTAGGGAGTCTATGTGAGAACCGCGTCGTTGCCATACCCTGTGTGGGACGTGCAAAAATTTCATGGGCCAACTGCCTGAGCCACCTGTGGAATGTGGACAGTTGAATGTGATATACTGAAGCCGTTCTTTGGTTTCTAGGTTTTGAGGGTGATCCTGCAGGAACATACGGTTAAGAAGCGCCCTTTTCGCATACCTGTGATTTATATTCAGAAGGCCGTTGGCAAGTCTGCTTGAAATTGGCACATACACCCTTGCTCGGTCAGAGTAGATCCCCGGCACGGAAGCAGAAGTCTTCAATATTTCTCTACAGTATTAGTGCATGCAGCAAATGCTACTTATCTGTGCTTGCATGCTTGGCTGTCTTGCACCTTCACTTTCAACAGGGTGCGTTGCAGGTTCGTTCTGGTAGTCGCTTCCGTCGTAGATCAATGCGCTTCGGCCAATGTCCCGAGGACGTCCGTAGGCTGGGTAGGAAGGTCAGCGGCCATAAACGACCCTCATGTCGAGTTGTGTGAGCCCTGCCACTCGCGATAACCCTTGGACATGATAGGGGACTCTCGTTACAGTCTCAGTGCTGCCGGATGGAATGCATAGAGTGTGAAGACTTAGGGGCATGCATCCTGAGCATTTTGGAGTTCCTTTTTCGTTGGCGTCGACTGCGTAGTGCGTCGTCGATGTGGTGACTTCGCGCAAGCGCAGCCGAGGCCTAAAGTCCGACTTGCCAAGCCGATTTGGTATGCGTGGAGGAACTATCGCCGAGGGTGCTGCATCCTGTTTAGTTTGAGCCCCCATATGGCGTGTCATGCTCTGGCCCTGTTTGTGCATTGCCAAGTATAAATGAAAATGTGTTATGGCCTGTTGTTGAGCTTTCTTGTCTAGACATAATTCTGCGTGGCACCCGCGAATGGTTTGTTGCAGTAGTTGTATCGACTTGACGGCTGAACACCTTGTATAAACCCATCTCCGATGATACCTGAATGCCTTAATATGTGCAACGTGGGCCATAATACTCCCGATGTGTTCTGCACCTGTCTATAGAGCAACTGTCGAAGTCATGAGGAAGCTGTGCGAACTAAGCTGAAGTGATGCATTCTTGAATGATGCTAGTAGAAAAGGCAGCAGGTTAGAAACAATGAAGTGGTAAATCCAGTTGTGTAGCCGTAGAGTTTTGTCGCATTGAACGTGCCCTCAGCTAGCCCACTCCAGACGAGACTGTAGGAGAACCGAATAGGAATAGGAATAGGTACTGGAAATGCTCTCCACATGACACAATTGTGTGCATTTAGATGTGGAAATGTGCCACCCCCATCAATTGGGCAGGAGGGATTTGGTATGAGACAGCCACTAGAGGCACGCTGTAAGCGGATGCTTCAGCAACATGCACGCTTGATGTAAAACCTGTGCAGAAGCTTTGGGGGAACTGTCTCATAACGTTACCAAGGGAGTCTGCTGCTCATGCAGCTAGGCCTGTTAGTGCAGTGTATATCTTGCTCTAGGAGGCGGTGGCCCATCGAGTTGGCAAAATGACTTCCTGTGGGTTGGAGGATAGTTGGCCATGGTACCCAACAGCACTCCTTTATTCTCAGGCCTTCAGTGAGCAGGAAGGCTAGCGTGCACTAGACTACAGAGCGCTACAGGTCCACCGCATGCCTGCCGAAGCGTCGAAAGGCCAGGTGGCGATATAACGCCGGCCTGTTCCGATCCCTTTTCCGCGAAAGGACCTATGCAGCATTGTCAAACAGCGATCTCCACAGAACACTTGCGTGCTTTCGTTTCCGGGGGTCTGAAACCAGACACCACGAGCTCTGTGTTAAAGGAGGGGTGGTTTTTCTGCGGCATCATTTTGCTGTGTTGTGTGCCGTATATGAACGGGTAGATTGGAGGCTAGCAGCAATGGATTGAAGGAATGAAGCGTTGCTAAAAAAGGGCGCAAGTGGAGGTAATGCTCGCCCAGCTGCATTATTGCTTAGAATAGGAGTTGGGGTTGGTATAGTCCTGGACTTCGCTCTATATGCTTGCACTGCACCTCCTCCGTTGGTGGAATCGTTTTGCCTCTCCCATGGCTTAGAGCCATATCCGTAGACCTGTTGATCGGTGCTGTGAAAAGGGACTATTTGTGTCTTTCCTGTTGTTGGTCTACTGCTTTCCGGCAGTGAGTCGGCCGCTCCCACGAGGAAGTGCGTTTGGAGCATTGCCTTCCATTTGCATGTCCACAAATGTAAGTTTGTCACGGTGACTGGACTGATCCGACAATGGAAGTTGGGCGTTTAGGATTAAAGAATCGTGAACGTAGTTTGTCTGTAGATCGAACGACTGCATGCACTGCAGCTTGGGCTGTGTGCACGTGTCCGGTAAGTGGCCGTGGTTGCTTTACTGGATACCTATTGGGGTCGCACAAGTAACAAATGAGGCATTAACCAGCCGCGCTCCCTCGGAGGCAGTGTGCTTGGCGATGAGAAAGGAATTTCATATATATTGGGCGGCGGTGTGCGTTTGCGTATGCGTTAGACGGCAGGTATGGTGGTGGAATGGGCGGGCATGTGTTTCTGGTCAATTGTGGAGTGTTGTAAAATATACCAGGGCTAGACAATGTGGACTGCCCTCGTTGAGTTATCTGCGGCAATGTGCAGAAGGGCAATGTAAGGTTATATGCAATGGTAATGTACTTTGTCAGGATGCGTTTTGCTATGATAGGTCAGGTACATGTATTCATGGGGCTGAGGTTAGTAGTGCGAGAGGGTAGAAGAGTGCTGGATTGGGTTGGCGAAAGGACGTTAAGTGCAAGGCTTACATGTTGTGACTTTTGCAAATAGTATGTATCGTGCTTGGGGGGTGGGTAGATGCGGATGCGCGTGGTTGTGATACTTGCTGGTTGTTGATGGAATGTTTGCGGCAGCTAGGTGTTGGAAGGATGTGTGCTGCACTGTGTAGAATGTTTGGCAAGGTGGTGGTTTGCGTTGTGTTGTTGAGGTGTGTTTGTTGTGTGTGTGGGTAGTTTTTTATAGGAGGATGTGGGTTAGCAGCACTGCAATGAAACTGTGAATGCGCGGAAGAGCGTCTGGGAAAATGGGTGGAAGTACGTGGGACTAGGCGTGTTTTGTGGTTGCTAAAAGCAAGCTTGGGAGTGTTGTTGATGTCATGGCTATGTCGTGTGAAGGTGTGTTGGTTTTGAGGGTGTCCGTTATTTGGAAGGTGGAGAAGGTGGGGTTGCTGGAGGCGAGAGGTAATGGAATGAGGCATGCGTTGCGTGGGGGAGGCGATGATAGAGCAGGTAAGGGTACCTTTGTTTGTTTTGTTTCGGTGTTCGTGCGAAGCCCGAGAGAGTGTGTTGGGGGATGAGGAGGGACTGTGATGGATACGCGTGTCGACATCTATATTGGATATTGTGGTGACATGGGAGGATAGTGCGTTCCGGCGTTTAATATGTAGCAGGTTTGAACAATACGGCGGGACGCAGCTGTGTCCCAAATGCTGGAGAACGACACTATACGATTAGATGGGTATGTGGTTTGCTTTGTGTGGGTGCGTTTAGGTGTAACCTGTCTCTTGCATGTGTAGAAAGAGCAGCGTGTAGCTTCACGGGAGGGTAGAAGACTGGTGTATTGTGCTGCTGATAGTGGGTAGGTGTGGGCCATACACGTTGAAGGTTGCGCATATAGTAGGAATTGGGTGTGGAGTGTGGGTGTATACGGGTGTGTTTGGTCGGAGAAGGTTTGTGTTGGTGACGGTATGTTTGTTGCCCAGCCATGCGTTGTTAAGATGTGTGTTGGAGTGTTTCGAGTGTTGGGGAGGTTGGTGTATGTGTTGTGTTGTTGAGGTGTGTTTGTTGTGGGAGTGGGTAGTATTTGTATAGGAGGATGTGCGTTGGAAGAATTGTATTGCGTTTGTCAGTTGGCTGACGTCTGAGAGTGAGGTGTGCGTGCTGCGGAGTTGAGATGGTTAGCGTGTGTCTGTTGGTTGATGCGAAGAGTATGCGGATTGGAGGTGGCGGTTTATTTTTGAATGCGGGTGTTTGTTTTTCTGCAAGAGGGGGCACGCACCGTACAGGGAACAGTGAGGTGGGTGAGTGATGCATGTGGTATGTGGTGCAGGGGATTCAGTGAAAGGGGAGGAGGGGTTTTGCTGGAGGTGTTTAATGTTTCTGCTAACTGGGGGAAGGTGTGCGCTGATAACGGGAGGGATATGTGCCAGTGTGTGTTAGCCTGTAGGAGTATATTTTGGAGGCATGGGCAAGTGTTTAATATTTGCTAGTTTGTGAGTATTCTACGATATAGCGTGTTTACGCTATATCGTAGGACACTGCAACATTAGATGCGGAAGATGCGTGATCCGGTGGGTTGTGGTTTGGTGTTCCACGTCCTGTGGGTGAGTTCCTGGACTTGATTCCCTTTGCGATGAAGAATTGTGGAGCGCAGCATTGGGGTGGTGATAGCAGGGTAGCTTTGGGGCTGTCGAGTTGCAACCAATTCAGAGAGTAGGTATTTTATATGGTGTATGGGTGGGTACGTGTGGGCTTGTTGGGAAGCCGGTTGACGATGGAAGGTCTGTTGCCCAGTGACATTTTGGACGGAGTTGTGTATAAGCATGCGGAATGCTAGGCAGGTTGGCATTGTGTGTCGTGTTGTTGAGTGGTAGTTGTTGCGCTTGTGGGTTTCGATATCGACGTTAGGGTCTCCTTTTGTATGGCATGTTTTGTGCATGCGCTCGTCGATTTGAGGCTATTTGCGAGGGAGGCTAGCGGGTTGAGCATTGCACGGGTGATGGGAACGTACCATGCTGCCTAAAGAGTTGGATATCTGGCAGCTAGTATGTGTTTTCTATGGTTCGTATGCGGTGTGGTTGTTCGCAGTAGATGCTGGTGGTAGGTGGAATGTTGGTTGCTGGGCTTCGCGTTAGGCGTTGTGTATCACTATGCGGAACGCTAGGCATGTTTGGGGTTTGTGTCGTGTGGTTGACGGGGAGTTCTTGTGAGGGTGGCTGTCCATATAGAAGAAAGTCAGTTAGGAGCTGCAGGGTAGTTGAGTTGTGAGCCTGCGAGCGGTCGCCTGTTACAATGGGTGGATGTACGTGGGAGTCGCGGTAGCGTGGTATGGAATGGCGAAGGGGAGCATGGATGTGTTGGTTGTTATCAAGAGTTTCTGATGAGCAGACGGCTGTGTCTCTGTGGACGTTGGTAATGGTAGTTTGGGCGCTGGAGTAGGTGCAGGGCCTGTAGAGCCGAGGCAGTGGAATGAGGTCACTGTTGTGTTGCATTGGTTACGGAGTGACACAGGAGGCAGATTGGGTTAAACGGTGTTTGCGGTTCTCACTAAGCAGGCGACAGTGTGTTGCGCGATGACGAAGGAATGTTCTGGACTTGTGACAGTGTGTTGAGCGATGCAGCAGGAATGCGATGGGCAAGCGACAGTGTGTCTGTGTTTTCGTGTGTAGCTGATGGCAATTGTATATTTTGTTGGCATGGGTGGGGATGTGGTGTTGGATACTTTTCAATATTTTGTTGTTCTCTGCAGACTTGCGAATGTGGCGGGCATGAGTGTATTTGTGTGAGGGGAGGTGCAGAACGAAACTATAAGATTAGATGGCTGGGATGAGATGGCTGGGATGTGTGGTTTTGTAGGGTGTCTTTTAGTGTGGCATGCTTTGGGTATGCGCACGTGGAGTTGAGGCTATTTGCAAGGACGGTGAGAGGGGAGCAGCACTGCATGGGCGTTGGGAACGTACCTTTCGGCCTAACGAGTTGCACACATCCCAGCTAGTAGGTGTTTTACATGGTTCGTAAGTGTATGCGGGTATGGGTGTTTGCAGTGGATGTTGGTGGTAGGTGGAATGTTTGTTGCCGGGCAACGTGTTGGGCGTTGTTGTGTATCAGTATGCGGAATGCTAGGCAGGTTGGCATTTTGTGTTGTGTTGTTGAATGCTGGTTGTTTGTGTTTTGTGGGTGTCTTTGTTTTGACATGTTCCGTGCATGTGTGGACGCGGTTGAGATTCGTTGGGTGATAGATAGGCGGGGTGCTATATTGACTAGGTTAGGGGAAAGTAGGTATGGAGCTTACGCGTTGCAAATGCGCACATACTAGAGGTGTTGTGTTTGCCGTGTGGGTGGGTAAGCCTGTACCTGGTCGCATTGCATGCTGGTTGCAGGGCGATTGTTGGTTGCACATGTAGGTGTTGGAAGGTGTGTGTAGCAGGGATTGGAAGATTAGGCAAGTTGCTGTGTTTTGTTGAGTTATTGAGGCGTGTTGTATGTGGGTGTGGGGTGTTGTATAGGAGGACGTGCGTTAGAAGGATTGTATTTGAATTGTGAGTGCGGGGAATAGCAGCTGGAAAATTGTGTGGACGTATGCGTAGACCGTATGAGGATTGGGGTTTGCGCGTTGGGGTGTGGCTAAGGGCAGCCTGGGTGTGTTGGTTGATATTGTGTGTGTGTGTGTGTGTGTGTGTGTGTGTGTGTGTGTGTGTGTGTGTGTGTGTGTGTG
>NW_013566839.1:0-16612 GCF_000499605.1 Eimeria maxima | reverse complement strand
GACGTGTGCAGATGTGTGAATCTAAACTGGGATTAGGGCTAGAACCACGTTTTGCCCGACCCGATATATTCTTTGAGTGCTAGTGTTTTGGATGTTTTTGTGCTTAATGTGCCTTAGTGGCAGAGAGTCTGACATTACAGATACGTTCAGTGAATTTATGAGGCAGAGTGTGTAGAGATACGTTCATGCGTTCAAGGAGGGAGCAACAACAGCTGATTTACCTGCCCCCAAGTCTTAGTAGTTTTGACTTCGCGCAATCGTATGCATACTGGATGATTTTATGAGGAGGACAGCCACTGCCAAGGGCAGGCTGCTGCCGACAGTGCGGCCAACCGGGATTGTGTGAGTCTGAATGCCGTTGATTCAAAACAGCCAGGAACCCGGACAGGGTTCTGTAGCTGTTTGGTTGCATACCAGAAATGCTACGCAATGCAGGCGGCTTATTATGTTTCTGCAACGTATGCCACACTGTGGTTTTTTGACCATTCGGGCAAATTATGACTGTGTCGCCTATAGTTTTTCGAGCTGCGCATCTTGATGGAGATTTTTGGTCGCACGCTTCCATCACAATCCCAGACGAACGTGCTACGATTTTTTTATTTAACGAGGCTGATGCCCCATGATAGTCGTGAACATTCGCATTTAGTTTATCTTTCACCAAGCAGTGACGCGACAAGGACATCCCTTTAGGCCGGCTGAATTTGTGTGCATTTGGCATTAGGTTTGCGGTGGCTTCGCTTGCCGTATTTGAAATCAGTGGTGCCTGTAAAACAGAGGTACAGACAGGTTTAGGCGTAGCTAAGGGAGGTGCATGTGCTAGTACCGCCCTGTTGTACAACGTCTGTGCAGTCATCTGTGGGCGCGCGGTGACAAAGTCCTTGTTGGCCTAGCTATTGATGGCTGTATCGGCCAGAAAGTACGGCCATGCTTATATGCGAATGCTGCAGATGGGCAATCCAAAAGCATAGTTTCCTTATTCCCCCTGACTGTAGCATCTATAAAGAGCGTGGAGCGAAATCCTTTCCTGGTAGCTCTATCTGTAGCCCTTCAGGCAATCCGTGTATGTTAAACGGGGTCTAACGTTGCAGATATTATTGCTGAGCCTGTTGCATGTTGGGTCCAGCATGCGCATTTCATTACAATATAGAGGCGCTGCGTAGTATATGAAAGTCAGATACAGTGTTGGTTTATTCGAATCTACGGTGCTGCAGGAAGCTCGGGTATCGCTGTTTTGTGTCTGCTCTATCTTAGGTGGACTACGAACAGCAAGTGGTTCAACTAGGTATCGCGACCCAGCCAACAGCATTGTTTTATCTTAATCTCTAGGTGTGGCGTGGTTCACTCGCCCTAGTTGGAGCCGTTTTCCTCTGTCATGCGAGTACACGCCGTACTGTCGGAGAGCACCTGTGTCGGTGGGTGTGGGTATCGTCGGGTTATATTGCGTGTATGTATGCGTCGGCGATCGCAGTGTGAGAACGCGTTCGGCGGCGCAACGATCTGGGGGTGTTGTGGCCAGAATGTATGGCAATGCTTAGCTGACAACGCACGGGAGCTGCGGTGCCCCCACAAGCTTGAAAAGGTTGCAGCACATCTGCTCTGTCGAGGGCAAGTTTATCTTGTTGTAGCCAGCATGCGTCCTGCTTCTTTCCAGCTTGTAAGTCACCAGGAATTGGTGAGCGTGTGCATGAAGATCTGTGAATTTGCCTCGGGTGTATTTTTGTGTTTGAACGGCTCTATGACTTGGCTGCTAGTTTGCTTACAGCTTGAATCTTGCAAGACGGCGTTCTACATTTTAAATGGTGGCAGAGACACTATATCTGTAGTGCATTGCGTACATGGAGAAAGCATAAGCTGCTAATTTATTTTGCCCCAAGCCTTGGCATTTTTATCAATGGACCCTTTTATGTATGCCGTCAGCTGCCATGCTGAGAAAGGGCCAGCATCCAGGCTGCAGTCGATACGGCAACCAACAGGGATTGCTTAAACCTGCATGGTCTTTATGGAAAACAGCCATTAACGCGGAAATTGTTATGTAGTCCATCAGTTGCGCACGCGACATGACACGTATTGCATACGGCTTAACATGGCTTTGGAACATATGCCACGCTGCGTTTTGATGAGCCAATTATGATTGTGGCCCCCTTACGCTTTTGAGGTGGGCATCTCGATGGCAATTCTTCGTGGCATATTTCCTTCACCATCCCAGATGAACGCTAGAGACCGCCTCTAATTTCACTTGGCTGATACCCCTTCAGTTTCTCCAACATCGTCTCATTGCATTAACCCTGCGTGTGCAGTTGGTATTAACCTTAGTTGCTTGGCACGCCTAAAAAACAGTACACCCAATTGGGCGTGGAGATAGGCGACCTGTGGCACCACTGTCTTGTGGTAAGGCGCGCATGCGCGCGTCTGCAGGTTCTGTTCGCGGTTGCGCTTACTGGCTTTGGGACTGGTCGGTGTTTCGGCCAGAGAGTATGTACCGGATTACGTAGTACAAGCGCAATGATGCGACCCTCTTATTCTGAGCTGTCGCTACAGTCTGTACCATCTCTGGAGCACTTGATACAGTGGCATCCCCTTGCAGAGCTTAATTACTCATTTCATTCATGCCCTGGTCCAGGCATGCATATACATGACCGAGGGCGGTTTTGTGCGCGTGCTTTTAGTATGCGTACTCTTCATTGGCTTCACGGGAAAAAGTGCTTTTCAATAGGAAACATGTGTGCTATATGAAGGCTGCAACTGTACTCCATGTGCACTCTATGTCACTACACAAGTGAGGTAGAACGTCTACAGGTCAATATGCAACTGTTGGACTCTTTCTCCATACGGCATTGTTACACTGGGAGACAGCCATGTTGCGTATGACAGCAACTGTTTTGTGGCCGTCAAACATAACGCGGATGGCGACGGTTGGGCTGCGGCGACAGTGCGACCAAGGCTGATTGTGTAGCTCGGCATGGCGAAGACGTTAAGGAACCAGGAACCCGTAGCTCATCTTACAGCCGTTCGATTGCATCCCAGAAACACGAGTTCGCATTGCAGATGGGGAACCGTCCTTGGCGAGGTATGCTAGGTGGCATTTTGTTGCGCATTGGTGCAACGAATGACTGCGGTTCTTCCATTATCTTGGGTTAGGCATATCCTGACTGATTGCCCGCATAGCACTCCCACCAATATCGAAAGCGAAAGCTTTACAATGCATTTTTTACCACGAGCGTTATATCGCTGCATCGCCTTGAGCATTCCCCGTTTTCGTTCGTCTTCCACTAACGAGCTACATAACACGGATCCCCACTGCAGCCAGCTGAATTCCTGTGCAGCTGGTATTGGGCTTGCTCCTGGTTCGGTTGCGTCGGCTCATATCCTTGGCGTCTACCAAACTACCTCTCATGATTTTTCAAGCTTTGATCGAGGTGATTGCATGTGCAAGTGCTGTGCGATAGTGTAATATCCACTCGACGCGTCTGGAGGTGCTGTGTGTGGCAGCCTTTTCTGCCGTTGCAGCCGCGTGCCGTTTTTACCAGACAGTATGGACCTCATTAGTCTTCACAGTTGTGACAGAGCAAGGCACACCCCTACTGGGACAGTTCCTAGCACGTCTCAAGCACAGGAAGCGTCGCGGTGCTTACTGCCACATTTCAGGCATGCTTCGTCGCAGGTGACCGTGTATGCTCTCACAGGTGCAGAGTTGTGCAGTTGCAGTACTCGGCGGATGAAGAGTGCCTTCGTGTTATGGGTGTGCTCTTCTTTGGTTTCCACTTGCACAGTGTGTTTTGATAACGCCATATGCTTCTGCGAAACAAGGCCGGATACTACAAACGATGTGATAGAGTTTTTGATGGGGCAGATTTGCATCGTAATACGGTAGAAAAGGAGGCAGCAGGTGCATGATTATTTACGTCTACGTCTCTGTATTAACGTCCGCGACTGCGGTTGCGTAGGCTGACCGCTGTTTGGAGGAGGGCTGGAAAAGAGCGGGTCACATATGACGGCTGTATCAGCCAATATTGCGTGGTTCGGCATGACAAAGGCAAAGGACAGGGCGGAGCCAGTAGTTCTGCGTGCAGCTGTGGGGTTACACAAAAGACTGTCCACGCCCTAGAACTGGGTTGCATTTCGGTGTGGCTGAGCCTGGTTAACTGGATTCTGGTTCAGCCCAGATGCACTCGATTCATGTGGCCCTGGCATTCGTATTGATAAAGACGCTGTCCGACAGAATCTGACATTGCAAATAATAGTGCAGGCTGCAACTGTGATTGTGTAGTACCGGTGATCGTCGCTGTTACGGACGGTAGCCATTGTATGCTAGAATGATCGGAAACGCATAGGAAGGGCAGCCGAAGAACCCGCCACCGGCATGAATTGTGTTGGTATGCATGATAGTCGCACAAACCAGGATGGGGTCTGTCGCTTAAGACACAGCTCCTTGGTAACACAGAAGGAAGCAGTCGATATGGAATAGGCTCATGTGTTTGGCTTACTGGTGTTAGGCAGGTTGTTTTGCTTTAGGGGAACGTCCACCTCATGTGTTCCGGATAGTCTTTGCTGCTGAGCGCTTTGTTGTTTGGTGTCCGTAGCCCATGTTCAACGATGTACGAAGGCAACGGAGTGCACTTCATTTTGCTTCACGTGGATGGTGAATGGCGTTCGTGTTTTGTGCTTATTGCACTCCTTGACTGCCCACCAGAGATAGAGAGGGATTACCAGGGAGGGACTGTCTTTCCACAGAGGCACAATCATGGTGTTTTTGTCGATTTTGAACTCTGGCTTGGTCCATGTCTAGTCCATGTTGAGTCGAGTCCTGCGACCCGCATGTGTGGGAATCACGGACTTGTGTAGGCAGGGTCCAGGGAGTGACGTTCTCAGCTGCATCGCTAAAACTGTGCGATGATCTGGTCAGCAAGTACGCACATTGCTATTGTCTATGGTGCAATGATATGCCATTTTAAGAGCAAAAGTATTCTGTAGCATGTTGAAGAGGCTATCGATATTTTTTGTGTGGCTATGATTGCTATTTTGGTCCAGATTGTATGCAAACAGACACAGCTGTGCATACGTGTGCAAATTTGTAACTGTTCAGTGCTCGAAAGCCTAGGAGCTATTTTAGCTGGACCTGAGCTCTCGTCGTTCAACTGGCTTTTGGGGGTTTCATACACAGTGTGTGTTTGCTGGACAAAGACGGATGCTACAAATGATGTACGTAGAATTTGTTAGGTGGCAAATGTGAAGCGTAATATGTTAAATGAGAAAGCAGCCACCTCCGGACTATTATTTGTGCCCACATTTTGCTGGTTTGAGGGCAAAGTCCGCATCTTTCTCCAGACAACAGGCTCTGCAAAGGAGGTGCTGCAACCGATGATGCAACCAACAAGGATAATACAAACAGCAAAACACAAGCAGCCCAAACCCCACAGATTCTTGATTGTGTTTCAGCTCGGAACGATTTGAAAACGAGACCCCGTCCGACCATCTGCATTTGTTTGCAGTTGGTAGCATTCACGCTCCTGCCAATCAACACCGACTGCCAAAAAAGGTAGACACCACCATTGAAGCAGAGCTGTGAGACCGGCAAGGGTGCTATCCTTACGGTAGTGTAACTTGTTTTGTCACACCTTCGTTAGCGATGCGATAAAACTTGTTCTCGACTTGTAATCGGCCGCCTGTAACCAGCAAGTATGGATGTGATTACCCGGCAGCGTTGCAATTACTGAAATAACAGTTGTAACAGCGCTGTAACAACGCTAAAACGCCGAAAGAGGAGTCACTGCCTTTGAACGCATACTGGTAAGTCTCCAGTCGCCTCATCCAGGCATGAAGCCCATGCGTGCAGACTTATGGAGTCTACTTGTTATGTAGCAGTGAAAGCTAGCTTTTTTGCAGCGCGTCCTCGCTTTTGTTCCGACACCGCTGTGCGTCTGTGCAAAAAAAGAAGAATAAGTGTGACGTGTGACATTTCAGAATATGTTAGTGCACTGGTGGCATGGCCCATGTGCAGGTCAATACGTGAGCAAAGGCAGCAACTGTTCGATTATTTGAGTTCAATGCTACGTAGTACTGTAGGCAACCCGTGTTGCGGACAATAGCCACTTTTGTGCGAAGGATGGAAGGAGCTCCGAGGGCGTTGCAGAAACCGCCAGCACTGCCAACCTGAACTGCGTAGATCGTCATAGCCTTGGGGGACAAGCGCGTGGAGCCTGCAGGACGTCGCGACGTTGTTGGGTGGTACAAGGGATGCCGGAGACTGGTGTAGGCTGACATTTCTGGCTGGTTGAGGGCGCCTACGTTGTTTTGCAGTAAGGGAGGCGCAGTCCGTCAATGTCTTCCTTCTACTCTAGGCCGCTGTACATTTCGGTGGATGGTACTCTTAGCCCATATCCATACGCATGGACGTCAGGGGAATGGTTCACAGCATACGAGATTACGCGCGTGGTGAAGGGACCAGTAAGAAGCCAAAACCTTTCTTGCTATCGCTTTTAGGCGCCGGCGTGGACATCTTGGCCGGAGTGGGATCTCTGTATCACGATGAGTAACATGGGTTTGTGTAGTTCGTGTTGGCGCATTCACGGGTTCCATGTGCCGACGCTTTACCTGGCGTAAAGGTCATGTGGTGTTTTGGCCAGGCCGTAAGCTCGTCAGTGCCAGCCGGTGTTGCGGATATTACAAGAATTCACAAAATAAACCCTCAACTACCCAGAGCAAGCTGATATTTTTGAAGCGGCTATGAGAGCTTTCGCGTTTCAGACTGTACGCGGGCACACATAGACGTTTTTATCCGTTTGTGCAAACTTGAGAATCTGTAAAGTGGGGGCTGCTATGAGCTAGTGGGCCACGTGCATCCGCGAAGCCGGGCTGCAGCTGACAGTGCGACCAACCGTGATCATGTATATGCATGCATGGTGCTTACGTTGAAAAAACCAGGAAGAGCATACGACAGTTTTCTACGCATTCGGTTATACACGAGAAAGTCCAATCCGCACTGCAGGCGAGCGCTTCGGGGTTAGCGAGGAATGTTGCGCTGTTGGTAGCTGCGCATCGTGTGAGCGTGCCTTTTGTGTATCGGGATAGCAATTTCGCGACCGGTATTTCGTAAGCGTTTAGCAAAAACTTCCGGAGAGAATGTGGCACATTGTCGTAAGCACTGCCTGATTCTAGTTGATGTGGCAGTAGGGTGTGATTTGACCCGAACGCCCCAAGCAGGCCACAGCACTCGATTGCAATGGATTTCTCTCGGTTCGTCTGCGCTACTGGGAATCAGTGCCATCTGCAGCATGATTCGCACCCGGCTACGGGGGGCATGTATCTGTAAACACCGTGTGGTTCTGTAGCATCTGTTCGGGTATGTATAGGTGCGGTGAAACGAGGCCTTTGCATCCGTTCCCCGTTCTAATCAGAGAGTATGGATCTGACACCAGGACATAGGTGGAATGAAGGAAAACGCCTAGCGTCGCGAACACCCTTGTGCATATCTGACGCACGAGAAACAAATTCAATTTTCTTGTAGAGCTTGTTACCACATTTCAGGCATGGTTCGTGCCATGAATGCGTATATTCTTGCATGCAAATTTTTGCATGTACAGGCAGGAGAAACAAGACAATAGTTAGGGTATAGTTTTGCTTTTCCTTGGTTACTATTGGCGCAGGGTGTTTCGACGTTTTGTGAAAGAGACTGGACTGGCACTACAAACTGCCACGTGGTGAGGTGGTTTCTTAGAAGAGGAAAACACGAGAGGAGCAAAAATCCGCTGCTAGATTCTTTTTACTTCAGGTGTTGCTGAAATGCTGTTATGCGGGGGACAGGAAAAGAGAAGAGCGAGCAGCATGTGACAGCATGGTCAACTTGTAGTTTGTAGACCGGCAAATCACTTGCAGAAAGGAGGAGCATTTGCCCGCTTGTGCAGCTATATGGCAATGCAAAAGCAAGCGAACACACTGCTGGTGTTGCCCTATGGGCGAGAATGGCTGAACTGTTTTTTGCTTGAAGCATGTGCACATCACGCATGTGGTACTCTCTTGTGCCATGTCGTTACAGGGTGCCTGCTGTCCACTTTTAAGTGCATCCAACGTGTAGTGACTTGACAAATCCTAGCCGGACAGCAGACAACATCGATTTGATCTCAACGTCAAGCTTCGGCTTGGTTGGCATGCTCTCTTTGGGATCACCGCCAATTTGTGGTAGGCGTATTCGCAGCCTGGGGTTATAGTTGTGTGTGCGTCGCCCCGCATGGTGTAACAACTCTTTCTCTGGAGCTACTGTTTTGCGTTGACCCGTCCAGGAAGTATGCACATTGTTAGCTATCAGCGTTTCGCGTGTGACGAACGTTCAGTCTGTTGAAGAGTTTTTAGCATTTCCAAAGCAAGCAGGCTGTGTTTTTGTGTGAGCGTTTCTGCGGGCGCCTACCGACGACGGAGTCTATGGCACTATGGTCTTGCGCTTTGGCGCGCCTACACATGGTTTCACCCTTTAAATCGTTTGCGAGGATTTGTGAGTATGTGTGCTTGTGCATGTTAATTTGTGAAATTGTAGTATGAAGTGTTACTTTGATACCGTAATGCATTTGCCAGCGAGCGGATGCTATTACACACTACAATTATTGACACTGGTTATGTGCGGTGCGATATGCCAACGGAGGGAGCAGAGCTTACGCCGATTTTCCTATCTATGCTCTAGTTGCAACGACCCCAAAGTTCTTCACGCAATATGGCAGCTTTTCTGCGAACCCTGGGCATGGCGGTGGGCGAGCCGCTGTGGAGGTGCAAGCATCATAGGTTCTGAAGCTCCTCACATCGCATTTTGGAAACACCCAGGACCGCGCAGGTCTTCCACCAGCCACCAATTCATTTGGCACGACTGAGAGGTCGCCGCGAAAGAAAGGTGTACTTGTATTGCATGCCGATGGCTCTGTTTCGGCAAGGAAAATCTAGCTGGTGTTGGTTGGTTATAACTGCAAAGCATTGATGTGTTGCTTTCCCTTTTTCGAGAAAGGCAGGCCCTGATCGATTGTTCGTAGCGCATTGTATTAACGACTGATGCGCGCAGGATGCAGCACGCAGCACGACTCAATTCACATGCGTGATACCTTTTCTTCGCTTTGAATATTCGCTGATTATTGCTACTCTCATCTCAACGACTGTTTTGAAAAGGATGCCCGGTCCCGCTAGCTGAATTTGTGTTCACTTGGTAACAGGCCTGCTCGTGGCTCAATTGGACGAAAATAAATTACTTTCAGTTGCCTAAAAGCACCTGACGCCTTCTAGGCCCCGAGCTAGGAAACCACCACGTGTAAGCACCGTCCCCTGAGTAGTGCCTGCGAACACGTCTGTGTTAGCCGTGTCACGATTTCGTTTCTGGGGTTGAAATCGCGCTCGCGTTTTTATAGACAGTATGGGCCTGACTACCTGACAACTGCAGAGATATAAAAGGTCTTAGCGTCTCTTATGGTTTGTAACACCTCTGCAATGCCAAAACCAAAGTCGTTTCCTCGGCACGCCTACTGACATACTTCAGGCATGTGTCATTACCACGGTGATTGTGCAGGTAGGAACCATCATCGCCCTGCTGTCGGTTCGGAACTCCTTGGTTCGCTTCCTGTGGTTGGGATCGCGTCTGTGTACTGATTTGAGTCTACGCAGTGTTTAGGGGACAGTCGAGGTGGTTGCGTCTTTGAGGTTTGTTGCGCCGTGTAGTTTGTATTGCTGAGTGCATCTGCTGTCGGCGTCCGATAAAGTCATCTCTGTCGTTACAATTTTGTCATATGTTGTTCAGGCAGTATGCGCAAGGCTAGCTTTCAATGATGTGGGAACACTTCCGACGCTACGTTGGTTGATGAGAAGCCTGGAACACCAGATGCAATTTAATCCAGGAGGCAGGCTTGTGTCTACCACTTGCGAGCTTTAACATTACTGTGTTCATTTGCACACATGTATGGCATCGAAGTGCGAAGAGAAATTGATTTTCGTTTCCTAGAGCGAGTGACTGTTTCGTTTCCAGTGGTGTGGAACGCTTCGATAAGCTATATCCGTTAGCGGAAAAGGTGGTATATGGCCAGTACAGTGTATTCAATTGTTGGCTCTAAGTTGTCTGCAGTATTGGTGGCGACCCTTTGTTGAATAATGGGCACTTCCCTGCAGAGGGCGAGCATAGTAAAGTGCTGGCTGCAGCCGACAGTGAGACCAACATGGCCGTGTATATCCGCATTGCGATTACTCTAAACATGTAAGATTCTCGGAGCTCATTGTTTTGTCGCTACACAGAAGGAAGAGTGCTCCACATTGCATCCGAAAGGTTTTGGCTTGACGCCGCATGTTGCACTGTGTTTTTGTTGGGCACTAGCGAAACTTGCAACTTGTGAGTGCGGTAGTTTGCAGTTCATTAGCCACTACGTTCAAGTAAAACACCTTACAGAGTGCCTGACCTCACATGCATGAAATTCACCCTGGTTCTTGAACATTTTAGGATTCGTTTTTCAACATGGAAATAGTTGACTCGACCGCCCCGTGCTGCTCCATCCCGTTATGAATCAACCCGCGCTCGACCTGTTTGCTCTGAGAAAAGCCGACTGCGCCTATCAAAAGTCTCATTCACTTTATAGGGCTTAGCGGTAAGGGGTCTTCTGGCGAGGGCACAATGGGGTTGTCCAGTTGGTGTATCTGCGTTTGCGGCTTCGGAATAAGGCAGCCTGTTCTGGCATTGCAATCGCTCGCCTCTTTGACCAGAGAGTATGGCCCTGTGTACTCGCCATAGTTGCGGTTGCAAAAAGAAAAGTACTATAACACTTCCTGGCAGCGCTGAAGCGCCAGAAGAGCGGCCATCTCGTTGGAACGCCTACCGCCATAGTTCTGGCATGCCTAATAGCAGGCGTGAATATGTTAGTAAACGGATGCAGATGTGTGCTGTTGGCGTGTGAGCTGAGTTGGCTGCCGAAGAGTTCCCTATCAGCATTAGTTATATCGATGTGAGTGACGCTCGCAGAGAAGACGGCGGATCCTGAAACTGTTTGCGCTACTGTTGGGCAACGCAGATAGAAGCTGTCGCTCAGGCGTTGGCTGATGTTTTTCCCTTGTCGAAAATGCCTAAGTTCTTTTGTGCTTGGCGCAACTGCAGCTTATGTGCTCCTGATTATCTTTGTTGCTGGGCTTTTCGTTGCTTGGTGTCCATATTCCTTGCCAAACAACGTGCGAGGCGACCGTAGTACAGTGCAACTCACTTCACGAGGAGCATTGGCGTGATAAAATGTTTTCGTGGGATTTTACGAAGGCTTTCCAAGCAGACACCAGCATCTTTTCCCCGTCGGCGTTGAGCTCCGGGTTGGTACTCTAGTTGTGGTTGGGCCCGCATCCGTCTACCCACAGGAGATTACACAGTTTTCGGCGTTGAGTACGGGGGGTCGCACGTGCCCGTATCGTTGAGGTTTGCTGAATTTGTTTACCTCTACAGGCGTGATGCCTTGACGCCGTATCTGCCATTTCGATCCTCCAATGTTATGGCAAGGCAGTACGCTCATGATAACGTGCCAACAGCGCTGGTCCACCACGCGTTTGCAAGTCTAGGCAGTAGCAATAAGGAAGCTGTCGGCGCACATCCATCTTCTTCGCGCGGCTACGGGGTCTGTTGCTTTGCAGAACGTAAGGGAACAGGCACGGATATGCATCTGAATCTATGCAAGCTTCAGGACGACTAGGAATTCACTTTCTTAAACAGCCTATTTTCCCGTTTCCACTGGTGGTGGGTGTTTTTGTAAGCCGCATGGGTCTGCGGGACTCGGTCTTACATTTCAAACGATGTGCGATATTTTTTGGGACAGTATATGCAAGAAGTGCATGAAAGGAGGCATTAGCACGCCGTCCATTATTCGGACTGCTGGCTTTCTACATTACTGACGGGGGCACCTGCCACACTTTGCAGCTGTCAACTAGTCTAGTGAAGTTCAGGTTGCAGGCGGTGCTTGTGGTGCACCTGAGCAGCACCAAAACCGCAGTTGGTGACGGTTGTCCCCGCCCTCTAACTGAGCCTGCACAACTGTGTCAGCATGTGCATAGACGTATATGCTTACCATGCTGCATACAATGGGCGTATCCTCATGGCGCTTACGCAAGAGAGCCAGGACCCCGTCGCTCAAGTTTTCGCAATTGAGTTACAAGTAAGCAAGAAGTGTTCATATTCTTCGTTAGCAATTCGATCTGGGAAAGGCGCATGTTCTGTTGGGAGTCAGTGCACCACGCAACTGTATCGCTGTTGCTGTGACGGCATTCGCATCACATGGTTAACTTTTCGTAGCACGTCTCTATCATCATGCGAAGCGTACATGAAATAGCAGACCCTAGCTCACACACGTGCTATCGCTCCTTCATTGTGACAGTTTCCTCACCCCCGTTGGTCATTGGCCAGATATGCCCCATGCTGCAACTTGTATATTAGGAGAACATGGGAGCGTGGATGTATGTGCATCCAGCGGTTGCATACTGTGTTTCCGAGCCTATGCGTTTGCGCTAGCTAGAAGCCATTTCTGGCGCTGCAAGTGCCCACTCTTTTGGCCAGACTGTATGAGCCTAGCTACCTGCAGTAGCCGCCAAGATACGCAACACCTAGTTGCTGTTACAGCTAGTAGCGCAGCTGTAATGCCGAAAGTTGAAGAGCGTCCTTGAAGAGTTAGTTGTCGCATATGAGGTACTGTTCGTGGCAAGCATAAAACTATATGCCTGTGGGAGCTGGCCGGAGCAGTTGCAGTCTGAGAATGACGATGTGCTTGTTTTTGTAAGTTCGTCATTTGTATCTACTGGCTCAGAGTGCTGCGAAAACTCATTATGCTTGTGCGCCGCATGGTCATATGCTAGAATGTGTGAGGTGTTAGATGCCCAGCGCAAGATTTTCAGGGAATGGCCAGCGACCTTTCGATTATTTAGACCTAAGGAGATGTAGCATCTTTGGCCACTGTTGTGTACGCTAGCCGCTGTTTGGCGGAAGACAGGATGACCATAGAGCTGGTCACAGAAGGCAGCACCATCAGCCTGAATTGTGTTGTGCCGATGGTAATGGCAAAGCACAGGGCGGAGCCGGTAGCTTTTTTTGTGCATCTATTTACAGCTATTCGGTAACGCGGACGAAGGCAGACGCAGGGTTGCATGTCTGGCTGCCCGAGGTTGCTTGAGCTGCTTTGTGCTTAGAAAATCTGCAGTTAATGAATACATCCATTGAATATTGATTTCGGTACAAGGCATTCACTCCCCGTGTGCATCGTTCGAGTCGAAGATGGTACAACCCATCTTATTTTATTTCCGCTCCCCGTTTTATTTTTCCATAGTATTGGATTATTCACCAGGCCGAGATCTTACAAGTACATTCCACGCAGCCGAAAGCATTTTCATATTACCAGTTTGTAGCCTGGGCTTGATTCGCTGGCACTGGTTGGGATCACCGACATTGGCCGTTAGGAGTACACTGTTTTTTGCGGAGACTCAGGGGAAATGCATGTGTGAGTAGTATAGGGATGCGTAGTTTGTGTCCACACATTTACGGTCACCATTTGCCGACGCCATATATGGCGGTACGACCCTGTTTGTGTCAGGAGGTATGTGCTAGGTTTTCTGTTGGCAGCACAGAGGTGAGAAATCTTGAAATGCTTAGGCAGTTTGTACGAGCCTGAAGGGGACGAACCCTCATTGCCTTAGGGGTGGTTGTACGGGTTTATGCAATATATTATGTTATGTGAAGACCAGCTTGCAATTGCATATGCATAGTTGTACATTTTCCAGCTTCCATGGGGAGGACAATTCCGTGTAGTGCTCGTCCTTGGCATATACTGCACTAATGGTTTTCCAGACGCGGCCATCAACGGAGTGACTCGGCCTTGGGTGTCAATCTGCGGAGTCGTTCAAAGGAATGTGTGCCGGTTGATTCGCTTCCCCCGTGAAGTAAGATTAATGACGGCCCTTTAACGCATGCTGAGACCGTCTGCGTGAGTGCAGGCTGAAGCCGGCGGTGCGAGAAACAGCAGATCGTTCGGCTGTAGTGCTGTTCCAAAAAATCTAGTTCATAGTCGTGCTCAAACTGCAAAAGCACCCTTGTGCAAGCACGTGCATATACGTTCATGCCTATGTTGACGCATACATTGCCTAGGTCTGCATGGCGCTAGACAACAAGGAACCCGTGCGTCGTTGCATCGGTACAGAGTTGCATGACAGCAAGAAGGATTCGTATCCCAGGTGGATGCTTCTGGCTTGGTATAGGAACTTACCTCTCCTTTATTAGGCATTTCAAAATTACCGCCTCATGCTACGCATCGGGTGATCGAATGTTCGCGCTATATTTTCATGAACACCCGAGACGGACGTGGAGCAGCACGTCTGAGGTCAACGCGCCCCATATATCTTCGTTGTTTTGATTCTCTTCAATTCTCGTTTGTGTGCAGCTAAAACCTAACACCACAGGGACGCCCATGGCAGCGCGCTGAATTCGTGTGTAATTGGTTCTAAACAGGCTGGATTTATTTGCATCACATCGGTCGTGGCCTTCTGCCAAGGCACAGAAGCCCAGTTTTTCACCAAGAGGTAGGGGATCAGCATGCCTCAGCACCCTGCGATATTGCTGTCCTTCCGGAGAGCGCATGGGGGTGGGATGCGATCTAGGACCTTCTAGTCCTGTAATCCCACGTCGTTTTCCGCAGAAAGTATGCAACAGATTAGAAACCGGATTTGCCAAACGGAAAGGTGCCTAACTGCCGTAACCGTTTAGAAGAAAATCTGTGCCTGCAGTCAGGAAACCTCGTTCTGGCGCTACGTGCCGCACTCCAGGCATCTTCCACACCAGTCATGAATCCACTTGCCCGTCTTTGCAGATTGAAGCAGTTGCATAGTGCTGTGGACGCTGATCCTGATGTTGTTTCCTTGAGCGTCGTTGTTTTCTACTGGCTCGGAGTCCTTCGATAACGCGATACACGTGTTGACACAGGGTTGGATATCAGGAAGCACGGGATAGAATATGTGACGTTGCACATTTTCAGCGTTATACGCTGTAGGAGGAGCCAGCTAGTGCTCGGTTACTGAAGGTTTACGGCTCTGTAGCACCGTCAGCTACTCTTGCTGCGTAGGCTAGCGACTGTTTGGGCGAGGGCGGGAAAGCCAAGAGCGGGTCACAGAGAGGAGTCCTATCAGCCTGAAGTATGTGGTTGTGCATCACAGTGATTTTGCTTCCGTGAGGGTTGTTGGTTTCTACTGGCTCGGAGTCCTTCGATAACGCGATGCACGTGTGCGACACAGGGTCGGATATCAGGAAGCACGGGATAGAATATGTGACGTGGCACATTTTCAGCGTTATACGCTGTAGGAGGCGCCAGCTAGTGCTCGGTTACTGAGCCAGCTAGTGCGCGGTTACTGAAGGTTTACGGCTCTGTAGCACCGTCAGCTACTCTAGCTGCGTAGGCTAGTGACTGTTTGGGCGAGGGCGGGAAAGCCAAGAGCGGGTCACAGAGAGGAGTCCTATCAGCCTGAAGTATGTGGTTGTGCATCACAGTGGCAGAGGAACGGGAAGAGCCGGTAGTTTCGTGTGCAGCGTTTTGCAGCTATTACGTGACACAGACGAATGCGGACACTCCAGTGTATGCTGCACTTTACGGATCAGTCCCTGATATGCATTTTAGCTAGCGGTTCATCTGTTTGTTCTCCGCCGCCCATTTCCATCAGTCTACGATGCGTACGTGGTCCAAACGAGCTTTTAGTATCTCGGATCCGTGTTTTTACTGGTCCATGCGTTTTGCTCATCCAGCGGGGAACGATTCACTGTGGACTCCCCTATGTAGCCAGCATCATTGTTTTGATATTCTGATGATGTATATAGCATCATCGTTTTTCTTCCGCCTTTGAGATTCGGCTCGGTTCGCTTTTTGTGTTTAGGGAACATCCAACAGCAGATACACTTATGTGGAATATTTAGTTAAGAGGTACGACAGGGGCATTTGCGTGTATCGTGGGACAGTCTAGTTTGACGTCCATTTGCATTGTAGCAATGAGGCATCGTTTGGACCTCTCTGTTATTCTGACTGCCATTCTGTGAGAACAACCACAAACATACGCAAAATCGCACGATTTGTATAAACAACTGTTGCGCCTCACAGATGGTGCGTCAGCAGATCTACCAAGGACACGCGTGGGACACCTCCCAATTGAAGAGCATTCGGAATTGTCAATGTGTGTCGTACTGCAACTTTTATTCAACAGGGAACGACACTCGCGTTAACGGTAGGCGGTGTTTTATAGTTGATGCGACTCCCCCGCTCAGCAGGTGAGTATAATTGCTACCCGTTGCCTACCTTCCCGTATGGGTGGCGTGACCTGCATCAGCAATGAGCCCAGGGTTGTCGTTTAGATTCCTGAACTGCGCAAACTGCCATTATCCCACAACGACCAACAAACTACGCTCAGGTGAACGATGTGTAGTAGCAAATGATGCGCTTCACAAAGGGTGCATGCGAGTGCTTTGGCCTGTTGCCGCTTTACAGAATAACCTCTTGTCTAACATTCCGCATTTGCAATCTATGAAAGCATTTTAACCGTTGCGTATTACAACGCACGTGTGTTCATGGAGCAGCAGTGGCGTTTACTCTACGTGGAGTTTGAT
>NW_013566838.1:0-14911 GCF_000499605.1 Eimeria maxima | reverse complement strand
ACAGTGAAATCCGGTTGGCCATGATGGCATCATTAGCGATAGGATATGGCTGGGATTCAGAAATATTCAAGCGTTTTATTTGCCCAGAAAAAACCTTGCAGGCAGGCACGCGCTCTGTCAAACCTCAGGTTGGCAACCCCAAGTGCTGCAACAATGCGGATTATTGAGCGCAAGGCATCTTCTACCGTTGTAGCACTAACGATTTATATGCATGTCAGCATGAGTGGGTTGCAGTATGTAAGCTACAGTCTCAAAGGAGTCCGTAGGAAGGCTCGGTATTTGGGCAGTCGCCTAGTTAGGTGTAGTAGGTTAGGCTTAGGTGGATTCCCTGAGAAGACCGACTGCTCTTTGCCAACAACAAAACGAACGCGCCAGTGCCTCATCCGTGTCATAGGAAAGCCCTCCCCGTTTACACCTGGGAGTCGGTTCGAACAGATTTTTGACTTCCACGTGAGAGGTAGATTCCACGTTTTGCGAATAACAGGAGGTAGGTAGCTTTACGTTCTGGCAGCTCTGGTGCTCGGGCAACAAGGCTATTCGCTGGCACAAACTCGGAGGTTGTCAAAATATCCGACGGCTCGAAGGTGACTAGCCCTGTGTGTTGTTCACCTGTGTTTGTAAACTCAGAAAGTATGTATTGAACGACGCCTGGGCAGGTGGTCTACTATGCAGTGTACCCCCGCAGGGTCTACGAATCACAGTGTGACACTGGCGCCAGAGGCTTCACCGGCCCTAGCGTGTGGGAGTTTCGTCGTGTACGGTGGTCGGATGCCCTTTGGCATTTTTGGAAGCGGACGGTGGGGTGAGCATTCGGTGGTATGTTTTCCGTTTAAACTGGTGAGGGTGTGGACGCACCATGAGACGTGCAGTGCGTAAGTGCGAGTGCAAGGTAGGGAGGTTGCAACGGCCTTTCTTCATAGCACCAAGGGTTAAACACACGGCAGATGCAGAATCAAAATTCATATTCCTGCAGGTGTATGCGCAAAGGTAAAATTGCTAATTCGTTAGTTCTAGATGTAGTCTTCTATTTTGCCCACTGGGAACGGCGGCGTTTCTTTATGCTGCTCTGTTTAGCTCACTTGGAAGATTGACGGCTGTCCAAGAGTTTGTAGTCACATGGTGCTATGCATGCGTGCATACGCCCTGCACTGTCGCAATTTTTGGCTTCTTACCATACAGCCTTTGTTTTATGTATCGAGATGTCGACAGGTCAATGAATCCCGCACGTATTACACTGTCCACCACTGATGTAACGCTCGGCTATTGCAGTTGACGACTTAACAGAGTTAGCCTGAGTTTCCTCCACTTGCCTAATTGTTTGTCGTTTCCCGTTGTGAATAGTCTGTGCGTGCTGTTCATCGCCACATATATGGTTAGATTGCCATTTTCGTTCACAGATAACAGCTGTTACTGGAGGCCCTCTCTAGATCGTAGCATATTTAGTAAATGTGCTTTTCGATTTAGTTGCCAATTACGCAAAACACCCGTTGCTGTGGTTAACAGGCAGATGCGAAGACGGGAAGGATTTCTCCAATTCGCAGTTACTTGTTGAACAAGTGTTTGGCGGCAACAGTTCGCTGTGCGGCCTGCCAAGCCTGCTCTTCTTTTCCGAAAACCACTTGTAGTCTTTCATGGTCAACGATCCATCTTTCCCGTTTGTGGGCTCATTAATCAAGTGATGTGCAAAGCGTAAGATCTTAGTTCCGACGAATCGTCTTGCGCAGTGTGCCGAAAATTGTTGTATGAAGGCAGTGGTCTCTAAATTGCATGTGATGTATGTGCGGCAGTCAACAACGTGCATGGGAATTTTATAGCTCGCACAATGACATCCGCCTGCTTCCGCCTCATGCAAATATTTCACAGTCCGTAAGTGGCTATGGAAAGCGTAAAACCTGGAAAGGATAATCTGGACGCTGCATTGTCCGGCACCGCAGCTATCCAGCCGCACAGGGAAGCAATCTGAATTGCAGCTAGTTCGATTATCCGTCAGTCTAGGAAACTTCAATGTCTAGACTAGTCATGCACAACAGCGATTTTGCGCTTGTTCTCGAAATGCATCTTTCGCTATTCAGATGGGCTGGCAGGCGTTGGAGGCGCCTACGGGAGAGCTGAATATTCGAAGAAACTGGTTGTTTATGAGAACTGTTTGTGCTTTGCACAGAAGCAAAGGAACCTGAACGGTATGCGGTTTCACGGAAGGTCGGGTCTGCTCATGTTCTGCATTGTTGGCTTCCCTGCATTACTACGAGTCGTAGCTAATTGACTAAGACGCCATACCTAAGTTCTACTTCCCTGTATCCTTTGTTGGCAGTCCGCACGCTAAGGCAGGAACGATTGATCCACTTACGAAACAAGCAGCAGTACAGGCAGCCTCAACAGGAGACGTTTACAGTGTCGCTGGCTCACCAAGCGCCACTGTAGTTGTGCATCTCGTTTGCATTTTAACAATCGCGCAGTTCGTATGTGTTTAGGGATTGCTTCTGACGAAGAAGGGTGAAGATTGCGGATGAAGCATTACGGAGACTTCTCGCCAGATCCATTGTTTGCAGATACGGTTGATATGTTTTGCTGCTCACTCTTCTACTGCAACAAGGTGAACAATCTTTCAGAGTGCCTGAACAGATGGAGCACGTGTACTCATTACGTGCATGCGTTTTGCTCCTCTCGTGTGTCAGCGGGTTCTTCTTACTGTCACCTCTTGCTGTCAAAGAGCAGTCACTGAGCGTTTTGCGGTGCCTTACGCTAGGCTATGGATGATACCAAAATGCAAAGTGACGAGCGCTGTAGGCCCTTTTCACAGCCCTTCTTCGCTGCTCACCATCACATGCGGTGTACCGGCACTTGCGGGTCTTGCGGCATCTGCCGTGCTACCGCGCTTTCGCAGAAGCCCACACCCCTCCTCTTTCCCGCAGGCCCGTACCGACCTTCTCAAAGGCCAAGGTGGGCTCCAGCATGGGCCTCACGTTCGCCTCATTAGGCCGTGCGTTCTGTGTGAAGACTGGGTGCTCTGTTGTTGCGACCAGTGGCTCCTCACGCTGGTGAAATGATTGCAGAAACCCGTTTCGCTACATCCCCCTGCAGCGCGTGCTGCCTTTTGCAGCAGCACTCGTGTTCGAGCGAAACTGTTGGTTGTTTGTATGCGGTCTGGCACGGTTCCGAAGAGGCAACTGCGATCCGACTCATAATGGGCTATTATGTCTTGCTCTTAAATGTTTCACTACGCTTTGTGATTCAACTCAGTGCTACTATATTTTCTCAGATAACAGGTGCCCGGCTAGGAATCCTGTGGAGTATCAGGCTATCGTTAAAATCAATAACGGACGTAGTGAGCCCTTCTAAACAATTATATTTGCAATACGTTATGTCCATATACACTACGTCCATTTGTTATGCTAGGTCTTGCATTTGGCTAGCCGCACCACCCGTGCGACACTTGCTTAACATCACTTGAAAATGCTTCTAGATATTTCAGTTCGGCTTAGGTGTTCATTGGAGTGCCATACTCGGTTGCTCGCTAGACAGCTGCCTTCTATGCGAACTTTTATTTTCCGCACATGCAGTATGTATGCACAGGGTAGAACTCCTCTGCGTGCCTGTCGACGTCCCCTAACGCCGCCCAGGATTTGAAAACATGCTGTTGTGTCGAATTGATAGAACCATATCGGCATGTACCCCTGTAGAGTGTGGCTCTGCTCTCTGGGGCACACAAAGCAAGTGCGTAACGTGTTACAGCGGTGCAGTGCTTCGCTTGCAGCCCATTCACCCTGCGCTACGAATGCAACTAGAAGGCTAAGAAAGCCAGCATGAGAGGGCTAGAACAGCTTCCTTAAAGACTGAGTTTGTGGCATTGCCCTGGCGACAGTTTTAGCTTAGGCGATGCCTCTGCGTACGGGACAGCTGGAATCTCCCGTTGTAGAATGCCTGATTCGAAGGCAGAGAATGCTAGACTTCCTCTATAAGCAGCTGAATCAGTGATATTCAATGCTACATTGTTTCTGGATATTATGCGGGTGTAGCTATAACGGCTAGGTCTCTCAGGCCCTTCCTGATACACCACAAAGGCGCATTGAGATAGGCTTCTTTACGCAGCAGCATCCATCGCCACAATAGCAAAGCAAGAGTGTAACTCTATCCATTATGAACAGCCCAGTCTAGGTCTTCAATTGTAGATGGTCTTGGTTGTGCGAATTTCCATACTCATCGCTTCGTTGATATTTTGTCCATAGTAGTCAACAGTAGCACAAAATCTCTTAACGAGGGTGCAAGCAGTTGCATGCTGTCGACGTACTGATTGGCTAGGTGGTGAGTGTCGGGGACCAGACCAACCAGTGCATAAAGTGACTACGAGACGTTTGTAGTAAAGGAGCGGCTGAGTGTAACACGCCCACCAATCCAGCTTTTATGCGGCAATGCAGACAGTAGGTTTTCCACGTGTATGTATGTATGTATGTATGTATGTATGTATGTATGTATGTATGTATGTATGTATGTATGAGCTCATTTTTCCTCATTTGCGTATTTCGAGAGAATCCTGCAAACTGACGGCTAAGGGGGCAACTGCGGCATGTCCATCAAATCGCACTAGCTACCCAACAGGAAATGCCTAATTCTCCCTGTGGTATTGAACCTAAGTTAATCACAGCCTGTACGATGTTGTCTGGAGTTGTTGTAGTAGGGGTACGTTGCGCAATGCTGCACAGTTTATCTGCAGTAGAAGGATACTTTTCTACACGCAAGCTGCGCGGTGCGAATTGTACCGCTCACTGAAATAGGTCGTCTTCATTTCCAGAAACAGCACTCTGTCGGCCAAATCCATTGCATCTATTCGTGCTGAGCAACTCGCTGTCCTTATTGCATATGCATCTAATACGGTTACGTTCTTCGCACAAGCCATTCTGAACAAACCTGATTCCTGAAGCTGAATCGCCTACTGTGTTGCGACACTCGGAGATGTTCATCATTCTAAACCAAGTGTTTTCCAACACATCAACGGGTTAGCGTATTATGTGCCACATGCAGGCTGTCTGTGACGGTTCCGACGAAGAAACGCTTGCAAACGCCTTAGTTGTTGGTGGTGAGTTGTGATTGTGTGCGGGCGAAATCTCTGATTATCTGTGTCCGAGTGAGTTTCAGTATTATGTCAAATATGCACACCACTCCGACAAAGCACGAATGTATCCGATGAAATGGTTTCCACAGCTAGAAAAATGTATCTACTTCCTCCAAGCAGGTTGTACGCGCCACTTTGGCATTTGCCCTTAAGCCCCCAGCCATGTCCGGCTAAAGCTGAATTCCTGATGCTGTAGGTCGGTCAGCCACAGCAGCTACAGCGTTTCCTAGGCGTCAAGCCAAATATCGCCTAAACGCCTATCCTGCGTATAAAGGGGGTTTCCCACTAGCTTCATGCCTGGACCTGTTCTTTCTCATTCATGTGAGTATAGCTTTAGATGGCTTATGCGTGCACCGTACGTAACTGTGTTGTTGTATATACAGCCTCTGTCACCAATCCAGGCGGTGCGTCGCCGTCTTGTTCTCTACCTAGGCTCTCTTCTGCCTATTAGCTATTAGCACATTATCCTCCGCATTACTTAGTTTGAAACGTCAGTGACGTCAGTCGCCTTTCTTCTAGCTGCATTGCCTCCTTTAATGCCTGCCTGGTGTTGAAGGGTTTCTATTATTACCGATTCATCATAGGACGTGCACCATCTCAGAACGTAAGAAAATCTGATGTGTTTGGTGCGTAGGAAAGCGTGTGGTCTTCCGGCACTTTCAGAGAGTGCTTATCCTCGGCGGATCCCCTACGTCTTTGCCTAGAGATGAAAGATAGACATGGTACACTGGCTACCATGGGAGCAAGGCGCAAAATGCAATGACGTCCAAGAGACGAAATATGTACGACCCCAATGTGAACACGATCTCATTTCATAAGGGTAGGCTGGAGATTGCCAGGTGTTTTGAAGTGAAATGGGATTTGACCTCTCACAATAGAGCAGAGTGACGAGGTTGCTTCACAGACAGTACGTTGTGCAGACACCAAAGAGAGGCCAGAAGCACGCTTTATGAATTGGTGGGAGGCATACACAGTGGTAGCGTACGGTACTTTGTTATAGAGGACAACTGTTCGTGTAGGTAATACGTTGTCTGTGTTCAGGAGCCATCCTCGAGTCCCCAACTCGCGGACATGTACCGCATGCAGTACAATAGCAAAAATGTTTGAAAGTCTCTGAAGAATAAGTCGGCGTCGTTTGTATCGACTGATAATGTCTTGCCCAGCCTCACTCGGTTGGTAGCGGTGGATAGTAATACTAACGTGGCAACGCAGGTGGTGAGTGTTCCACATTCGGAGTTTCCACACCACGGTGCAATGCAGTAACTCATCGATTTGCGTAGGCTTTCGTTTGTGAAGCAGATATTTAGATGAACCTTTTTATGGTTGCCGCGAAGCGTACCCTTTCCATTGGTCCATTCGGGTTCTCAGTGTACTGCCCGAAAATTAGCTGCAGTATATCTATTTAGAAAGTGCGCGTGAGATGTGCAGAAGCCATTATGTACAGCGACGACGGTTCCATAGCTGTTCACGCACCGATTTATGCATAGCTGTCTTCGCTGGGCAAAGATTGAACACTCGCGCGGCACAGTGCATGTAGCCTGTAAATATTGTGACAAGACTGTTGGGCACTCTACGATTCTGCAAGAAAACCTGCGATAGAGATTCGGTCTCCAGTAACTAGGTGCCAGCGCAGATTCGTTTGTAGAATCATTAGGTATGCTGCGCTCAGCTTCCCGGAGGATGAAGTTAAAGCCACCATGCCATTCGGCACAACAATGAATGCAAAGTAGCAACGATCATACATCTAGGCAGTGCGTCAGACAATTTTGTCCAGTGTACGTGGAAAGCACGTGCTCTCTGGATCACCTATAAATGGACATTCTAGATAGCGCATAAAGAAAAAATTATAGGAGGCTACAAAATGGTGTTTCCACTTGGGAAGACGAACCTTGGTAAGGTGCGCGCCTCCCTACACCATAATTATAATGGGAAAGGTGCTACTGTTTCTCTGCGTCAAACTAAATCAGACCACTACCTCTTGGGGTCCTGCTGACGTGATGCGGTGTCGACAAGCGTGCGGGGGTGACGCAAAAATCGATGCAGAAACCGCGCGGCCTGTCACACCAGATAGTAGGCAACCTGGAAGTGACTAGCTCTGCGGCAGGTGACCATTCGAGACTAACTGAGCACTGAGGCTATTCAGAAGGCGTAGTTTGCTTTTTGCTCTCTAGGGGTGCCTGCAGTTGGTTTAATTAGAACTCGGGAACCTAGAGACCCCACGGCGGTAGCATGGTACTGGGATTGTCGAGGGATTGTCGATCGGCTTGTGAATTTCCTTGGGGGCGAATGCCCTCGAAAGCGGGGTCACTGACAAGAGGCAGCTCTTGTAAAGTAATATGCTGGACAGCAAGTACGCAGCCGGAAACTCCAGTTCTGAAGTTACACTCAGAGGTGGTAACAAGCAGCCCTTCTGCCAGTCCTAACGCATCGCCATCGACTTTCGGGTATTCTATAGTCTGGCATATGTAAAAATTTATGACAGCCCCATTATCGCCCTGTCTAGCTTTTGCGCTTTTTCCGGCGTTTCCACCCGGTAGAGTCGAACGCTCTAACCAGAATAAGTACTAACTCTCATAGGCAGGGTTTGCAAGTGTTCCACTGCATAGGATGTGAGTTTCGCGAGTCCAAGTGCCCACCAAAAGGTTGGCTAGAAAGCATGCCTTGTGCCAACGCCGTTTGCACAGTGATCGTACAAACAATATTATGTTTGCGAACACAAACACGTTTTTACATTGTGCGTTATCAGTGACATTGCAGCCAGGTGAGGAATGGTGAAGCTCTCATTAAGAACGGCAAATGGGCCCTTATTCATCATTTTCCCTCACCAGCGACTATTCCTGCGTGACTGAATACCGGAATGCTTCTTTGGTCGCCGGTGTAATTGATGGTGGCACAGGGAGTATGGGGTTGGAATAAGCACACTCTTAAAACGTCTAATTTACATATCAGGTAACCGATACACCAAATGTCTATGTTCATTGTTGCACGGATTTTTCGCAAATGTACACAGATGTGCAGCACATTTTCCAGAGGGTCTTCGATTAGACGGTGCGATACGGATTTTGTATGGAACGAAATTCTGCAACAGGAGAACCTTTGGCGAAGCAAAGTGGTAGGATATACTACAATATGTCTTTCAATAAAGCAATTTTCTCCCTTCTGGTTCTGCAGTTTGTGAGTGGAGAGGAGCTGGACGCTTATTCACTCCCATGTTGATCACCTTTAGTTCTCTACACTAGAGCATTTTGCACGCTTTCACATCCTCCGTATTGTTCTAGGTTGCCAGCGTATCTTCAATACATGGCACGGAACAGAGAGCCATACAAAGCGGAACAATTCCAGGTTTTCATTGCAATGCACTGTGCGCAATGGGCAAGTTTGAATGGCCATTGCCTTTCACTATAGTCCATGTCCACCTGGAATTTGTGTAGAATATAGATGAACCTTGCACATGCCGTGCGTGATGCAGAAGGTATGTACAGATATTTGAGCGTTACTTCGCGAGCGTCCGCTGGGGAGACAACTCAATTAGTTGGATAGCAGCTCACCAGTGCAGGGTGAGCTTGGCAGGTCGTCCAGAGTGATGTATGCAGCTTGGAGTTGAACTGCCAATAGGAATCAGACGCATTGTCGTTGCTCCCTGCAGGCGGCTTACTGTTTTAGTGTTTAGGATAGAGGTGGCGCACCTGCAAACCGAAGCGCTGCTGGAGCTAGCAAATAATGGAATGGCGAGTGGGCAGAAACTACTCATTATCCCCTGGCTTGCCTCTATCAGCTTATGGGTATGTGTTTTAGTTGGTACAGCTAGTACGTGCCAGCGTAGAAGCGCTCCTTCTGGGTCAGCGGTAGTAAGCTTCTACATCTGAGATGGGCTGTGTGCGATGTTAAGCGCTATAGCAGCTCCACAGTGCTTGCCGCTGGTTGGATAGTTCGGGCTACTCAGTAATGTATGTCGCTTGTATTCGAGATTCTACGATGGCTGTTCGGTTAGTCCAGCTCAGTGAGCCAGCTCGGGTGTGGGGATTCCAGTGCTGCTTCACCCCCCACCACATACCGGTGACTGAGGCACTATGCAGGCCTCCAATAGGTGCGGCGCAGTGCCTTGCGGATAAGAAGCGCTTTGTAAGTCGCACAGCAACGTACGTGCACCACGGACCGTTCTAGTGTTCCTTATATTGACAATAGAGGCGATGGATGTCTTCGTGTCATTTGCACCCTCACCCTGCAAATATATAATACTACTGGCGTTTCCAAAAACGTGGAACTCTCCGCTGTTGTCTATGTCAAAAAACGTGCGCAGCTAACTTTTCCATGCTTGCCATGATGTGGGCTGCTCCATTGATGAACAGGACGTATGAGGTTCACGGTTGATTTACCACATCCCGGTGGAACGACTAGCCAGCGCCATGCTCCAGTTTAGGTTGGTATGCAGATGTACAGACGCCTAGTTCGAACGTCCCATAGGAGGTATCTCCGCCGACGAGAATGGAGAAGTAGTTTGCATAGGACTGAGACAGTAGTGAGCCCCAAATTGTTGGGCGGATATCCAACTCGTCGACTTTTTTTATCATCAATACAATATCCACTGGTTGCAAAGGCTTCAGTGGTGTTTCTGCACTATGCGCCCTCCGTCGGACGCAGTAAGTAAGTATAGATAGGCTGCCTTTAGGCCAATCTTACATACGTCACATTTCGGCACTACAAGCCGTCCTCCATTGTTTAAGCCGTTTTGAAATGACTGAACTCGCTCGGCTCCAACGCCAAACGACTCCTTGCCTATTAATATGTACTGCTTTTAACGGCACTCTTCCGCTTAAGGAATCCGAGCACATTCACTTAATTAAACAGCCCCTTTCCTTGGCGGCCCATTTCCGTTGATACAGATAATTATCGTTAATGCTTTTCTGACTCACGTACTGTGCGGAGGGGTCTGCCAAGGCCGGTTACAAGCGGCTGAGAGGCCGCCACTGTCCGGCGGGAAGCGCTGTTGTTTCGTCTCACGATATACCGATTCGTGTCTACTTTCTGCTTCATGCTCCACGCTTTTAGTCCGTACAGTGTTGTTACTGCAAAAATGAGCCATCCAGTGAACATCAGCAAACTAGCATTTAGTGCTGTGTGCTGGGGCGTATGACCCATAATGCTGCCGCGAATGCTGCTCTAGCAATTTTGTGTACGCACGCACTCTCGTGTGCATCACTTTCAGTGGCTAGAGTTGTTCCTGCCTTTTATTGCCACATTATAACACTAAATGGTGGACTTCCCCAACACTGGCCTCGCTACTAGCAGGCCTCCACCTTAGTTCCGGGAGGAGACAGATTGAGGTTGTGCCTCCAAAAACAGGAGAGCACGAATTCGTCCCCGCTTTTGTACCACTTTTCCTAAGTACGAATTCGTCTCCGCTTTGTTTCCTTCGAAAGGCAGCAGACGACTAGAGCAGGTTTCTTGGCTGAATGCAAGCGGAAGCCGGAGCAGTAGCACCAGAGGCATAAGGGACAGCCAGCAGCTGAAGAGTGGGAACATCCACGGACAGGATAGCACTGATAAAGGCTGCAAATAAACATCTGTCAGCGGGTGAAAGTTTCCATAACGGAACGAGGTTAGCAGACACATCCTCAACAAACCAGGGGTGCTGTGAAGCATCACAGTGTGGCTGAGCCTACTACCATGCAGCTGCTCATTTGCTGGGGGAATTTGTGGCATATCGGAGACATGAGTATTCATTTGACATAGATTGAAATCGTATAGCAGCACAGGAGAGGTTGGCGGAGGGAGCTTTGCTGCATGCTGTAATCAATGCAAAAAGCAGCAGCTGTAATGCATGACACATTAGGAATTTTGGACAATACCCTTCACAAAATTAAAAACGCAAACGGAGAACAAGGGAATAGCCACGGTCTTTTCCGCTCGCCGCCCGTTGCTGCTTTTCCTGGTGCAATCCTTCGATGTGTGCAGCAGCAGCTAGGGTAACCTGCTGTGGCTGGAACACCAGGGAATCTCCTGTGTCCCCTACACGGGTGGCTCTTTCGGAAGCAACGAGAAGAGTCACCAACGTCGTTGACTTCCGCAGCATGGTTTTCGTGCAGCTGTACCTCTCGTTGCTGCATTCGGCGCTGCTGCATAGATATAGGCAAGGTATCCATGGATGGTTCCTCATTGGGTTTCCAAGCAGATACAGCGCCTCTGCAGCAGGGGAAGAGTTCAAGAGACTGAAAAAGAAACAGCAAAAACGGAAGCAGCAGCGGCATAATCTGCATACCCAGGGCTTTCTGTAGTACGCCGGGACCCCCAGATGTTGTCTTCGAACATGCACAGCAGCAGCTGCACATTTCCTCCTTGCCTTCAGCATCCTGTTGTGGACGGAGATGCAGTAGATGACTTCATAGAGCGTGGACGCGGTTCGCATATCAATTGCTATCCTTTGCTAGTGCCCCTGGCTCCATTTGTAGCTCCGCGTGGCAGGATGTCCAACAACCTGGGGTCCACGCGGAGGTCTTTGTACTCCGATTATTTTACCTAATCTGCCTCCGCCTACTTTTGTCTCATCTGTCAGTTACAGTAGCCATTTGTGTTCTTCAGTTCTGAGCTCTGGTATACATCGAAGTATCGGCAAACCAGGGACGTCGCAAGCTTGTTCCTCGGGTGTGAGACATGCAGGCAAGAAATTCGCTCTTGCTCGAGTTTTTCTATATCTCAGCTACTGTATCGGACGGTGCCAAGAGGCGAAAAAACTAGGGGGAGGCGGATTAGGTAAAATAAGCGAAGTACAAAGGCATCCGCCTCCCTGGTTTGCCGATAATTCCTTGAGTTTTTAAGTTATAACGAGGTTTGCTGTTGGACCAGTATAGGAAACGCCTTGTCCCACTGGACACTGAAGCTTGCGGAGCTGCATCGCCCTGCCATGAGTTACAAAACACTTTGCTGCAAACAAACGTCCAGTATCGCCCCTGAGAATGCCATGCGGCACACCGGCAGAGGATTGCTGCTGCGAAAAAGTCTGCAAGCGACGTACGCTTTGCTCGCGTGTGGTTCATGGCTCATGCACCTAAAGTGTTTTCATAGTCTCTATGGTCCCACGCTGCCATCGTAGGCATCGTGTTTGAGAAGCTATAGACGGACAAATACTGCACACGAAAACTACTCTGTCTTGTAGGCTTGAAGTTGTGTTTAATTATTTTTCTTAAATGTTGAAAGGAACTGAACTGCAACTTTCCTTGGAACGCTGTCAACAGCACAGGGATAAAAAAGCATGCAAGAGACGGCATCCATCACCTACACCAGCCTTGATCTAAAGCGCAGTTGCAATAATAAGAAATACACATGGTCAATACGTCACATTTACATCCTAAGTGTATATAAGCAAGTTGGACTTACAGGCAACTGCTGGCTCGCACTAGCTGCACTGAATGAAGGTGCTGCAGTGGTGCCCTGGGTAAGATTGGAGCTCAGAATGAATCTTCCCAGAACTTGCTCGTGTGAATGTTTCAATCTCTCACAACCTTAGATGTGTTCTGTCCCTACGGTCCCACAGTGCCATCGTAGGCTCGTTGATCGTGCAGCTACAGGCAGATAAGTACCGGAGCTGAGTGCTACCCTTGCCCTCAGTTTCGAATTTTGGTCCAACTTCGCTTACTAAGCATTGAATAAAGCTGAACTGCAGCCTTTGTTGAATGCATATCTCCTTAGGCGTATGCGGGACAGTACGCAAAGGGCGGCTGCTAACACCAAAGGCAGCCATAGTCTAAAGAGCAGTGAAAGCTAAGAAATAAACAATGTAAATATCTCATATTTACATCCTTCACGTATACTTCTCTTTGTTCCCTGCAACTGCCTACCCCTGGGTGCACGGCAATTGGTGCACACACGCGCTTGTATATTCGAATGCGGTTATGGGGAAATGGTGAGTGGGGGCTACTAGAATATTGGCTAAACACCTAGTCTATCCGTCCTACATGGGAATTATTGAAAATAAAGAAGACTATTTCCTATGAAAACACCATCTTGCCCTTACGGGAAGTAGCCACAGGAAGCTCGGCATCTCGTATCGTGGAATCTAGTGCACGCGCACTGCAATAGAGCGCATGTGGTAACCTTAAAGGTCTAGTTTTGCGAAAGGGAACAGTTGCAAATATAAATACACTTGCATAGGGACTCTTTAAATAGAAAGGAGGTCAAACGGGGTGAGAGTGTTCGTCCGCCTACACGAGGCCTAGAGCTGACCGTGAGGCTGTCGCAGTTGCACTGGGGTAGACTCTCACCGGGGAGGAGTTGGCCAGTTCTTCTGGATTTTCCTCATAATAGTACGGACTGAAACAGAATTCGGGTAATTAATTACTGGTTAATGTAACTTTTAGGGTTTGTGTGTAGAAGGTGGATAACAGATGTACCGTTTGCATCTGCTCTCGAACACTTAAATGACATACGTAGTAATGGCGAAGTCTAGCTGTTCGGTGCAGACGGTTATGCGCACGAGACAAATACTGATTTCACTTCATTTACAACACTTCTCTTAAACCTGCACGCTCCGCGTGACAATCTACTAATTTTAACGCTTGTGTGTGCATTCCTATCGTCACTGATATCTAGACATTTGCCCTCTTCAACAAAAATGTGCCACGTTAAACTCCTCGCCTTCGTTTTTACACTCCCCATTTCCATGGCAATCGCCGGCCCACATGGACCAGAAGGGGGATTGTTTTCCCAGAAAAGCAATTTAGAAAATGAACAGCATGCTCATGCTATCGCTACCTTGGTCCGGAGGTTGCGGCTCGAAAATCAACGCTTCAGTGCACTCTCCACATTGGCGGTATCTTTGGTTGTAGGATTCCTCATCGTGCGCTGTTTCATCGCCGTGGCACCCCGTCTAAAGCATGAACGGCCAATAGTCTCGCGAAGGCTTGCATCCGGCTTCGCCCGGATGTGCTCCGTAAGTATTCAGCAGGCGGACAGTGACGAGCACGTGGAATGTCGCGTGTGCCTCGTGGTTTTGTTGTTGGAGGTTAAACAAAAGGGGCCAATGCTCTACATGTTATTCCTCTGCGGAGGAATCACACGTTGACCAGCTTGTGTCATTGAGCTGCTGCAGTATTTAGCTGCTTCTATTTTTGGCTACGTGTGTATTTTACTAAGTGAATCCCATGTCAAAAGACACTTAATGATTCCGTACAGTCAATAAACTGAGCTTCCTGGAATTTCATAAGATTTTGGCAGTAAGGGTGTGCACGATGCTACCCGTCGCTAGCCATTAAGCGCTTTCGAAAGCCTTGATCTGGACGCCTTTTCTTCTGTTGCCCACATCGTGAGTTCGTCAATCACTACGTTTGCTTGAATCGCAGTTACCCCACTATGCAGCGCCCGCGGCGGCGTCCATGTGTCTATGTTGAGGATTATGGCCTCAGAAGATATAGCCACGATGTTGTTTGGATGCGCACGTTTCCGTGGGTACTTTGTGGTGTAGTATTACTACAGCAAAACTGTTGGAGTATGCGAATGTGTTCACGGGGGAGCTCTACACGAAGGTCAGTGCTGCTTGCAAACGAACGCTTTGAACGAAGTGTCTTTGCACTCCTGCTCTGGTGCAGCACAGGTTTTAAGCCACTGCATCATTGTGATCCCGCGCATGTGCGAGCCACCCATACATGTTGAACCTAAAGTGTGGCGACGTTGCGCACAATTAGAAGAACCTATCCAAAAGAGCATCATGGGTGCGTTTAGAGGTTAACCCGTAGACAAGTTCTCGGCGCTCGTTTGTAAGGAAAAGAAGCCTGAGGCGTTGGCATGGAGATATTACATCGTCACTTT
>NW_013566837.1:0-14847 GCF_000499605.1 Eimeria maxima | reverse complement strand
ATATATATATATATATGCAATACTTGCACAAATAAAGGTATGTATACCTGGAAATACATGTACATGTATATATTTATGTAGATGCGTAGGTAGATGTATACCAATATCTGTAGAGACACCGACAAAGACCAAAAGGGAAAAGTAGAAACAGAAAACGAGACTGCTTCTGCTTCAATCAAGTCCTTTTAAAGATAGACTCGCGCGGGGAGCTACAAAAGCTGCTGCTGCTTCTCTTCTGCACCCACCGCCTGCATTGTTTGTGTTGCCCCTGCTCCCTGATTCACTGCTGCTGTGGTTGCTGTCATTGCTGCTGCTTCTGCTGCTCAGACTGCTGCAGTGCGTCAAGGCCTTGGAGACGTGGTGCCTCTGCAGATCGTTGACTTACTTGAGCCCTATCAGCTGCAGCGCCTGGTGTGCGGCAGTCCCTCTATAGACCTGCAGCTCCTGAAGAGCCACACGAAGTACACGGGATACACGGTAAGCTGCTTCTGGATCCTCTGCTGTTGCTGCTGCAGCTGTATTGTCGTCGTCGTCTGTTGCTGCTGTGTTGTCTGCTGCTGCTGCCGCTGCTGCAGATGGTGCTCCTGTTGCACTATTTCGGCTTACCCTGGGAGCGTGTTACTGCTGCGCATCTCCCCTTTCTCATGCTCTTTCTTCATATCCACCTCCTTATCCCTGCTGCTTCTGCAACTGCTGCTGCTGCTGCTGTTGCTGGTGCTGCTGCTTAGGAATCGGATAAGCAAATAAAGTGGTTTTGGGAGGCTCTTGAATCTTTTACCCAATCGGAGCGTCAAAGTTTTCTTCGTTTTGTTTGGGGTCGTTCGCGGCTGCCATTAGCGCATGCATCGTGGGAGCAAGAAATGGAAGTAGCATTAAAGCTGCCTACGCATACCCATTCAAGCAGTCGACCAGCAGCAGCAGCGGCTGCTGCCGCAGCCGCTGCTGCTGCAGCAGCTGCAGCAGCAGCGGAAGGAACGGAAACGGCAGAGGAGGAAACATCACCAAGAACTATCACAACGCCAGCATCAAGAGATGCAGTCGTCGCTAACTTTACATGCAATGATGTTGCTGCTTGCACTGCAGCAATGCAACGTCTTGCAGATCAAATGCTGCCACAGTCCCACACCTGCTTCTTCCAGGTGCTGCTGCTGCTGCGAGTGCTGTGGTGGCTACTGCTGCTGGATCTTTGGGGGCGGTTGCTGTTGTTGACCCGAGCTTTTCGTGCTGCTGGTGCTGCATTTGCTGCTGCTACTATTTTATTCAGAGCTACCACTGCTGCAGATGCTGACGGAATTGCTGTTTTCTTAGGGGCTGGGCCGTTGTTTTGCCTGTGTTGTTGTTGCTGCTGCTGTTTAGGTGGATCTACCACCATACTCTAGCTACGCAGTGCTGCGTAAGAAGTTGCTGTATGCTGTAACGGAGGGCATCGCCATAGATGCGGACAATACAGCAGACGCAGCTAACTGGGAAGTAGACGGAGACTGACTAACCGTGCAGCAGCATAACTTGCTGCATCAGAAGCTGCTGCAGCAAAGCTCGTTACAGAAAAACTCTGCTGCAGTAGCTTCTGCTGCAGCAGAAGCTGCAGCAGCAGCACTTGTTTCAGCAAGGTGCTGCAGGCCAGCAGCGACAGCAGGGAGACTATCACAAACCATTTGTAAGGCTGTCGTCACACACATTCTGTTTGGCGTTTAGGGTTTAGCGTTTAGGGTTCAGGGTTTAGGGTTATACCGAAGCTTGTACTTATTATTAGGGGCATATAAACACTATTATTATTTATTAACAATAATATTATGGTGTATTATAAGTTGTCTTTACTTTATAAGGGTCTATAAACCCTAGTATGTATAGAGGATTTATATACACTAATATTAATTAACATTATGCCTAAACCCTAAACCCTTATTACGTGAAGGCAGGGTAGTAAACCCTAGGAGGTTTAATAAACCCTGATATAAATTATTAATATTAATATAATTGCTAATATATAAATAATATAACTACTATTTAATATATAAAAGATAATAATAAGGGGGCTTATTATAACACCTTTTTCATCGATGTCCCTTGTTGTGGGGGGCCCCCGTGTGCTGCTACTGCTGCTGCTGCCACTGCTGCTGCAGTGGGGCCCCAAAGGACCGACAGAGCAGCACAGCTGCTGCTGCTGCTGCTGTACGGCGGCGGCTTCTCACCGTGTCTGCATTTCTTTTGTTGTTTTCTTCTTTTCAATTTGTTTAATTTTTGCTTCCCCCACGTATTTCATAACTTAAGTATCAGCAACAACCTGTTGTCGCCGCTGTCGCCACTGCTGTTGCTGTTGCTGCTGTTGCTGCAGCTACTGCGACTGCTGCAGCGTCCATACTGGGGGGGGCCCAGGGCATGTTCTTCTAATTCAATGACCACTATTTAAATGAGTTTCCTTCCGTTTCCTGTCTTAGAGGGTTGGCAGGTGGGGGCCCCCATGAGGCCTACGAGTCCCCTTGGGGGGCCCCCGTACTGTACCCAGCCTTCAGGGGGGGGGGCCCTCTCTAGTGTCGAGAGGGCCCTTGGGGATGTCCTTGAAGTGAGTAGACCCGGGGGGCCCTCAGAAGAGTTTGACGGGGGCCTCCATGAGGGCTCCAATCTACCCCCAACCCTCGAGGGATCGATTCTTCCGTGCCTTAACAGCGATACCGATGCAGCAGCAGCTGCTGCTGCTGCAGGTACTGCAGCGGCAGAAAGTAGAGGCGTTGATCGAGAGCCTTTGCCGGTGTGTCCCGGAGAAGCAACGACGGTGGCACCTGCGCAGGAAACCGCTGCCGCTGCAGCCGCGGCAACTGCAGCCGCCGCCGCAGCGGCGGCAGAAATATCCGACTTTGGGGGGACCTCCCCCAAGACCTGGGCCCCCCCCGCCCCTCCTCGTATATGGAGGTGGTTGTTTGATTTCTTGGAACAGCAAATTAATGCCTTACCAGAGCCAGCGCCTGCAGCAGCAGCAGCACCTGCTGCTGATCCTGCTGCCGATGCAGCGACAGATGTTGCAGCGCAAGCAACCGCAACTGAGGGACCGCCGATTGATCTGCAGCAGCAGGACCCTCCATTCTTGACTGCAGCTGCTGTTGATGTTGCCAATGACGCAACAGCAGCACAAGAGGAAGCAGCAGCAGCAGAAGAAGAAACAGCTGCTGCTGCTGTAGAATCAGGAGCAGCAACGAGGACAGCGACAATGACGACAACAACAAGTGTATCTGCGTCGGCTGGTGCACAGTCTGCTGCTGCTGCTGCTGCTGCACCCAGTGAGGGGCCCCCCTTAAGTTTAAGCAGCAGGTGTACAACAAGTTCGTACTTCTCTCGTACAAGTGCGGGTACAGAGGGTATATGGGGGCCCCTGTGGGGGCCCCCCCTAGGTTTAGGGTTGCTTGCTGCTGAGGGGAGCAGCAGCAGCGGTGCCCCCATAGAGGGAGGAGGGGGGACCCCTCAATCCAAAAAAGGGGGGGGCAACCACAACAACAGCAGCAGCAGCAGCAAGCAGCGGAGGGTGGGGTCGGCAGTCATGATCGTGCTGCAGGTGGCATTAGATCTGCTGCTGTCAGCACAGAGGAGGTCGCAGCTGCTGCTTGCTGCAGTAGGAGGTGGGGGACCCCAACCGCTGCTTGGGGGGACCCCTCCTCTCTACAGACCCACAGGACCGTCAAATACACCCACTGCTGCTGCTGCCGCTGCAGCAATACCGTGGGCAACAGTGGGAGAGACCCAAGCAGGGGAGGGGAGATGGGGTTTACCTTCTGCTGCTGCGTGCATGCAACAGCAGCAGCAGCAGCAGTCTTTCGCTACTGCAGCAGGAGGTCTTGATTTAAAGAGTATCTGCAGCTCAACAGAACCCGAGCTGCGACTCTCTCGTCTTTGTCAAGACACAATGAGGACTTTGCTGCAGCACGTAGGGGATGAGGGGCCCCCTGCATCGGGGGGTCCCGCTGCTGCTGCTGGCGGAGGAGGCGCAGGAAGAGGAGGAGGAGGAGGAGGAGGAGGGGAGGGATCAGGTAGACGAGACGGTATAACTATTGCTGCTGCTGCTGCTGATGACAACAGCAACATACAGCAACTGCTGCATAGATTAGAACTGACGCAGCAGCTATTAGAGCAGCAGCAGCAGCAGCTGGAAGCAGCACTAGGGGGATTCAGCCGCTCCGCAGCAAACTTTGCTGCTCCTGCTGCCGCTGTTCCTTTGAAGGAGCAGACGGGGGGGCCACGAAGGGGGAGGGCCGCTGGTAGTAATCTGTACCCTATGGGGTCCTCTCGTGCTGAGGAGATAAAGCAGCTGATACGTAGGACACAACACGAGGTGCAGCAGCAGCAACAGCAGCAGCAGCAAAGTCTTGATGTATTAAAGGGACTCTTGTCAGAGTCCCATACTTTGCTGCAGCGGCTAGAGGCAGTGCAGCAGCAGCTGCAGCAGCAAGCATGGCTGACGGGTGTGCAGCTGCGGGGACCCCCTGCATGCGGTGGTCCTGCAGCTGCTGCTGCTGCTGCAGTGGGTTCTGTGGCTGGTGCAGCAGGTGAGGCTGCTCGTGGTGCAACAGCTGCTGCTGCTGCTGCCGCGGCTGCTGCTACTGCTGCAGCACGATCTCGAGAGATGCTGCGGCTGCGGGTGCAGCAGGAAGATGAAGTTGCTGCTATTAACATGGGGTATAGAGAACTAGAGGAGCAGCTAACAGCCATGAGGCAGAGTTTATTAGCTATAGCAAGAGCTAAAGAGGAGACAGAAGCAGCAGCAGCTGCTGCAGCAGCAGGAGGTGCAGCAGCAGCAGCAGTCGCAGAAGATGGGTCTATTGTGGGGTTGCTTGATGATCCTTCCCCTCCTTCTTTAGGTTGCTGCTCTCCTCGTCCTCAGCTGCAGCCTGTGTATGAACTCAGCCCGCATGCAGCAGCAGCAGAGCTGCAGCAACAGCAGCAGCAGCAACAGCAACCCGTTCTGCTGCTGCTGCCAGCAGCAACCCCTCGTATAGAAATACTACAAAGTCCTTCCTTTCAACCTTTTGTTAATTGGCGAAGAGGAGACTTTGCTGCTGTACAAATATTTACTACCCGTAATCTTATTATTGATGAACAATTTATACCTCCTGCTGCCGCTGCAGCAACAAATGATGTTGATGAGGGAGATGAAGAAGCTGCTGATGGTGGAGTTGGGTCGCATCCTGCTGCAGCTGCTGCAGCTGCTGCAACAGCTGGTACACGATCGACTACTACTACTACTACTGCATCTGCTGCAGCTGCTCCTCCTTCAGCAGGAGCAGATGGTGAAGGTTACAATACCCATCATCCTCCTCCTCGTGTAGTCGTCTTTACAGTAAGAGATGAGGGGGGGCCCCCTGAAAACAGCAAGGAGGCCCTAAGACTAATAGAGGGTGCTGATTTAAGTGTCACCGTTTGGAGGCCCTACATCTCTATTGAATGTACTGAACAATGGGAACCAGAGGTATACATAGGCCCCTGCTGCAGCAGCTGCAGCAGCAGCTGTAGTAGTAGTGGTAGTTGTAGTAGTGGTAGCAGCGTAGGGCAGCCAGCAACAGCAGCAGCTACAAGTGCAGCAACAGCAGGGCATATTGTTATATATGGTGCATGCAAGCCAACACTAGAAGAAAGAACTGCCTTAACAGCAGCAGGTCATATGCAAATGTAATAGCTGCTCCTGCTGCTGCTAAGGTGCCGCTTCGTACATATAATCCACCGCAGCATCAGCAGCCACAGCAGCAGCTGGAGCAACAAATGCTGCCGCTGCAGCAAATAGCTGCTGCTGCTGTCGCCTGGATTCAGGGTTTGGTCATGGGAAGCAAAAGAGAAGAACATTTGTCTCTTTCCTTTTGCCATCTAAGACATCTCTTCCGCCTTTTAATAGTCTCTATTATTATTGTGGGTCTAGGGTCTACCGTCTAGGGTTTAGGGCTTACGGCCTAGCGTTTAGGGCCTAGGGTTTACGGTCTACTACGCTTTAGGGTTTACAGTCTAGGGTTTACGGTCTACAGTTTAGGGTTTACAGTCTAGGGTCTACTCTCACTTCCTATATTATCCTTTTATTATATTTATGTACTCGCTCCTCCCTCCTGTCTCCTTTTATAGAGACAGCTAGAGCAGCAGCAGCAAAATGCCATTGTTCTTAAGTGAGGTTTTAAATGCTGCTGCTGCAGCAGAAAACAAGTGTCTCCTCTTCCTGCTGCAGCACTGTTATTAAGTCTGTTTATCTCCCCCCTGAGTGTATCCTTATGATCTAAAGTGTCTCCTTTTATCTTTTGTCTCCTTTTTATCTCCCTCGTTACTTACGAGGATAAGAAAGGCCCTCGAGACTATAGATTATACACTACACGCCCGCTGCAGAAGCAACTGCAGCAGCTGCAGCAAGTGGAGCAAGTGCAGCAGCAGCTGCGGCTCGAATGAACCAAGTGTTGCAGCGCAGCAGCAGTGGCAACAGCAGCCTTTGCTGCAGTGCGAATGCTACCACCGTCCCTGCTGCAGCTGCTGCAGCAGCAGCAAATACTGCTGCTGCAGCAACAGCTAATGCTGCAGCTAAAATTCTGTTGCAGCGACAAGCGCGGCAAGGAAAGAACGAGCAGCAGACGCTCCCCATCGTTCCCTAAAAAATAAAAAAAAAGAAAAAAAACAAAAAATATATAAAATAAAAAGGAGACAAACATGAATATTTTTATTATATTGTTATACACTATACTTTATATATATTATACACTACATACTATACACACTATATATTGTATATATAATGTATAATATATAATGTATATATGTAAATTAATATATAATATATAATACATAATATATAATACTGATCTATATTATTAGTAGGATAAGAGAAGAAGACTTACACAACTTCTGTGGTGATTGCTGCTGCCCAAGCTGGGCACTGTCTTGCCTGCTGCAGCAAACTACGAATCAGAGGCCGCAGCAGCAGCAACTGCCGCTGCTGCTGCTGCTGCTGCTGCAGTAACTCTAGGGGCAGTGCAGCCTTCAACGCGCCCGCCACCGAACGTAGAAAATTGCTAAATATTTTTCTGCAGCAGCAGCAACAACAACAGCAGCAGCAGATAGCGGTATGCACCCTTCTACGAACCCCTAACCCTGAACCCTTAAACCCTAAACCCTAAACACTAAAACCCTAAACCCTAAAATCCTAAACCCTAAACCCTCACCTTTGGCTTGCATTTGCTGTTCCCTCCGCTCGCGGAAGATGCAGCATTAGCAGCGAAAGGAAGCAAACCCCCGTCTGCAGCAACAGCAACAACAGCAGCAGCAAATACACCGCAGCACAATGAGTCTGCCAACCGTGTTGCTGCAACAGCAGCAGTCAACGGTGAACCGCAAACCAAGCATACAACGACCGCAGCAGCAGCAACAGCAGCAGCAGCAGCAGCAGTTCCATACCTCATATTTGCTTATATAAAATAGATTAGGGTCTGTTTTATATAAAATATCTAAAAAGTTGCTAAGAAGAGAAATCCTCGAGGGCCCCGCTGCTCTTAGTACCCTTACAAACCCTAGCAGCAAGTACCCACATAGTGGGCCCCCCCCAGCGAGGCCCTGCTCCTGCTGCTGCTCCTGCTGCTCCTGTTGCTGATGCTGTTGCTGCTGCTGCTGCTGTACTAGCAGCAGATACAGCAAACTGTCCTTCGGTAGCGCAGCAACTGCTGCATGCGTTATGCCTGTGGAGTTTAACACCTCTTCAAACAAACGGCTGCTGCGTTCATTTGCTGCTGCCTCTGCTGTTCCTGCTGCTCCTGCCCCTGTTGCTGCTGCTGCTAGGGCACGATCTGCTCCTGCAAATATCCCCTCAACCGTCTCCGAGCACAGCAGCAGCCCCTGCAGCAGCACGGAAACGCATGCATCTGTCAGCAGCGGCAGCAGCAACAGCAGCAGCTCGATGCCTTTGCTGTTGCAGCAAACCTTCTGCAGCATCCATTTAGTGCTGCGGCGTCCTTCAATAACAATACTCTCTAACTCAGGAGGCAATGTATCAATAAAGTCCTCTTCCTCCTGCTGCTGCAACTCCTGCTGCAGCTGCTGCTGCTGCTGCTGGTGGAGCAGCTGCTGCCGCTGCTGATAACGCAGGTAGTGCTGCCGCAGCCTAAAGACGTATTCTCCTGGGTAGCAGCAACAAGCAGGAGCACTAAAGTCAAGAAGATAAAGCATAGGGGGGGCAAGGGAGTTGCTGCAGTGCCGAAGCAGCAGCAACTCTGCTGCCTGCTGCAACGTGTGCTGTAGCTGCTGCTGCAGACGGCCACGAGCTGCCACATGACCTGCTGGGCACTCCTGCAGCATCAACACAACCACAGCAGCAACGCAGAAGCACCAATACAGCAGCAGAAGTAGCAACACAGCACAACAGACACACGAAACTTAACCATGAACCCTAAACCCTAAACCCTAAACCCTCGTCCTACACTCCATGTCAGGTAGCAGCAGAACCATAAGGGCCACCCACCACCCCCTCAAAACCCTAAACCCTAAACACTAAACCCTAAACACTAAACCCTCACTTCGAGTTCTGCAAGCAGCGCTGTTGCTGCCAATCGGATGTCGTGGCAATCTTCAATGATTGAATTAAAAGCTAAAGAAGACTGCAGCGAGCTCAAGCCAGGGGCCCCTAAAGACAGCTGCAGCAAACCAACAACAGCGGCAGCAGCAACAGCAACACCAACAAATCACCAGTCATGACACAGAATGACCCCAGCAGCAGCAACAACAGTAGAAAAAACAACAGTAGCCGCAGCAGATCAAGGCGCACGCCAAAATCATCAGCAGGTGCTGCAGCACAAGCACATGCACTAATAGCAACAGCAGCAACAGCCACAGCAACAGCACAAGCGGCAAGAGTAGCAGCAGGACGTACCTGTCTGACGAGCTGTTGAGCATAGCGCTGTTTGCTGAGTCCGTTCGAGCTGGTGCTGCTGTCTGCTGCTTCTGCTGCTGCTGCTGCAGCAGAAGCAGCAGAGTCAACACCATCAACTTCTTGTTGCGAGCGGCGATCGATGTGAATAACATTACGCGGATGTCTAATAGAGGCATAAGCAACACGGCCGAACTTCTTATGCACCCCGCTGCTGCTGCTGCTGCTCTCGGGAGAATTTGTGTCTGCAGCTTCAGCAGCAGCAGAAGTGCCAGCTGTTGTCGCTGCAGCAGAGGTAGAAGGTGCACCTGCTTCCCCTGAAGCAGGTGCAACAGCAGCAGGACCAGCGTCCTGGGACGGCATTTGCTGCTCTTTCTCTGCTGCTTCTGCTGCTTCCAGCAGAGCTGCTGCTTCAGTTGTACAGACAGATCCAAATAGTCTGCGGTGCATCAAGGAGTTGCTGACGAGTGTTTGTACGTCAGGATAAGCAGCAGCAGCAGCTGCTGCTGCTGCGGCAACCGCAGCAGCTGCTGCTGATGTAGCTGCAGTTGTCGCTGCTGTTCCTGCTGCTGTTGCAGCTGTTGCTGCAGCAGGAGATCCGCGTAATAAGGCATCCATAAGACCCCCTTGTGTGTGCATTTGCTGCGCTAGCTGTTTAAGAGAATTCTCTAACTCGAAAGGCATCTTGCTGCTGCTGCTGCTGCTGCTACTGCTGCTGCTGCGCATGCAACGAAAGTTCCATCGGCCTGTATATCGCTGCAGCTCGGGGCGACGAGAAGTTTGCGAAAGCTGAACTCGAAGAATAACATCAAAGTCATGAGAAGTCATAAACCCGCTGCTGCTGCTGCTGCTGCTGCTGTTGGTATTGTTGTAGGGACTTGAAGAGGTAGGGGTTGTTGCTGCTGTTGCAGGGGAACCATCTGCTGCTGCTGCAGGAGCAGCAAACCACTTGCTGCCGTCTTCTATCTTCTCTTTGATTATATGATTTATTAAACCACGCGTTAACGGGAATATAGGAGGGGGCCAAATGCTGCTGCTGCTGCTGCTGCTGCCGTTCGTAACCTGCAATTCATGTTGCTGCTTCGGATGCCGTCGTCCCTTCTCTTGCAAATGCTGCTGCTGCTGTTGTTGTTGTTGCTGCTGCTGCTGCTGTTGTCTGCGGCGCTGCGGCTGCGCAGGCTGCTGCTGTTGCTGTTGCTTACCGCGCAAACGCTGCTGCGGCTGCTGCTGCTGCTGCTGCGGATCCGCGCTGCTTGCTGCATGCTGCAGTCGGCCGTGGGTTGCCCCTGTGCTCCGCTGGTCTCCCCTTGGCCTATCAGACAATCCCTTGCCAATCCTTTGCTGCTGCTGCGGCTGTTGTTGCTGCTGTTTCGGTAAGTGCGACTGGGTGACGTGCTTTCCCTCCGATATGCCGACGTGGTGCTGCTGCTGCTCCTGCTGCTGCTGCTGCTGCTGCAGATACTGCTGCTGCCGCTGAAGCAGCTGTTCCTCCAGGACCTCGTGCTGCAGCACTGGCATAGGTTGCTGCTGCTGCTGCTGCATGCCTGCTGCTCTTCCTCCTACACTCCCACAGAAACCGTGCCGCTGCTGCTCAAGCAGTAACAGCTGCTGCTGCTGCTGCGAAGGACCCCACAGGTCGTCAAGCCCGTTCCAACCAGGCGGAATGTCTGCAGCAGCAGCGTGCCGCTGCTGCTGCATTTGCTGCAGTTGCTGTTGTTGCTGCTGCAACTGCGTGGGCCGTATGTGGGAGGCATCCATTGCAGCAGCAGCAGCAGCACCAGGAGCAGCACCAGCAGCAAACGCCCCGTTCTGAGCCGTCATCAGCCCCGTGTTGCTGTTGCTGCTGCTGCCTCCTGCTGTCCATGCAAAAGGCACGCCCTCTGCAGGCTCTGCCATAAGAACAGCAGGGTCTCTGCTGACAGCAGCAGCAGCAGCAGCAGCTGCTGCTGCTGCTGCGTTATGTTGCTGCTGCCGCCGCTGCTGCAGCTGAGCCCCCTCACCGTCAAAACCAGGAGGAGGACGCAACAACTTTCCCGTTGCTGCACATAGCAACGACTGCATGCAGGGATCCTCTAGAGACAGAGGATCTGCTGCTGGTGCTGCTGCTGCTGCTGGGTCGCCTAGATGTCGCTGATACTGTGGCAGCATCCGCTGCTGCTGCAGCGGCTGCAACGGCTGCTGCTGCAGCTGCTGCAGGTGATCGTCTGGCTCAAGAGCATCTGCGAAGTGCCGCAGGGGAGTTGCTGCATCGAGTGCCTCTAGAGAGCCATGCGGAAAGCTGCTGCTGCTGCTGCTGCCAGCAGCAGCAGTAGCACCATCGGTCTCCGGTTCTAAAGACTCGAGGACGACGTCTACTGGCTGGCCTCTTGCATCTGTACTAAAGAACGCCGGTAGCTCAAAGGGCTGCAGCAGTAACACAGGCAGAAACAGCATCAGCAGCAGCAGCATTGACAACGGCAGCAGCAAACCCGACAACGCAACCCCACCATGCTGCAGCTGCTGCTGCAGATGTTGTTACAGATGCTGCTGCATTGGCGCAGCGGAAGCTTCCTTTGAAATACAGCAACGGCAAAAGCATCTGCAGCAGCAGCAGCAGAAGCAGTAGCAACGGCCAGACAGCTGTTGCTGCTGCAGCAACTGCTGCAGCAGCAGCAACGGCAAAATTACCTCTCGATGGAAATCATCTGCATGGTGTGCCGCAGGAGATGTCGGTCCCAATCTATTGTGCTGCTGCTGCAGCTGCTGCTGCTGCCGCTGCTGCTTTTGCAGTTCGAATTCCTTAGAGAACGCCTCATTTGGCTGCCAATCATCACCTGCAACAAACAGAAGGAGCAAACAGCAACAGCAGCACCAAATAAAGGAAGGCCTCGTAAGCAAGTCTTTGAACACACTGCACGAACTCAGATGGATGCTGCTGCTGCCGCTGCTGCCGCTGCTGCTGCTGGTGCTGGTGGTGCTGCTTCAGTTGCCGCAGTAACAAGCACTGCTGCATTAAGTGCTGTTGCAGCAAACGAAAGTACGGGAGCCCCTGTATCAGGTGCTGCAGCAAGTGCTAGCTGTTGCTGGTGCTGTCGATGCTCCTGCTGCTGCTGTCGATGCTGCTGCTGCTGCTGTCGATGCTGCTGCAGCTGCTTACCAATTGGGTTTTCAACGGCAAAAGTCTCATCATTATGAGCATCTGCTGCTGCTGCATCGATGCTGCTAAGACTGACACAGAAGCTGCTGTGTACAGCAGCAGCAGCAGACTCCCCCCTGGGGCCCCCTCGCCGCCTGCCCTTGCTGCCGAACCTCTTCATCCTCGAGGCCTAACTCTGCTGCTGCTGCTGCTGCAGCAGCAGCTGCTGCTGTTGCTGCTTATGAAACCGCTGCTGCCGAGATGCTGCTGATGCCTTTACACCCGCAGCAGCACCAGCAGCAACACAGCAGCAACACAACAACTCACGCTGCGCTGCAGCCAATTTGGCTGCAGCAGCAGCTGCTGCTTCTGCTTCGCACACTGAGCGGCCTGCAAAGCTCCTGCAGCAACAGAAGCCACGGTGGTAGTGGCAGCAGCAGCAGCAGCTGCTGCTGCTGCTGCTGCTGCTGCGACTGCCTGTGACAGATATGACGGCAGCAGCACCGGCAGGCTGCTGTATGAGTGGCAGCAGTTTGCCGCAGCAAAAAGAAAACTTATAAAGTTCTTTGCTGTTATTCAATGCCTTTGCTGCTGTTGCTGCTGCTGCTGTTGTTGCAGTCAGCTGACAGCCCCAAGGAAAAGAAGAAGAAAGTTTGCTGCTGATGCTGCAGCGAGGGGCATGCAGACAGAAGCAGCAGCGGGGTGTCTGTACAGCTGAGAGCAGCAAGTGTTTAATTAAAGAGAAGAAAAGAGAAGAAATGAACAAAACGAGAAGGAAATCCTCTTTTTAAGAGAACAGCAGCAGCAGCATCAGGAGCAGCGCTTGTTGTTGCTGCTGCTGCTCGCTCCAGCCGACCGCAGCAGCAGCAGCTCAACAACTTGCTTCTTTTGCGTGCATTCTGCAGCAAAATATATTTACTTATTCTTTTTCGTCTTTTTAATTTTAATTTTCTTTTTTTTCCCTTTAAAGCTACAAACAAATTAGCCTACGTCGAGGGCTGCTACAGCGGGGCTGCTGGCTGCCGCTGGCTGTGCTGCTGCTGTTGCTGCTGCTACTGCAGCAGCAGCAGCAGCAGCAGCAATGGATATGCATATATGTTTGTCTTTGTTTGCTTCTCCTCATCTTAACATCTTAATCAATTGCTAATAAGTAAAAGAAGGGAGAACAGACGTCATCTCTGCTGCTGTGCCGTGCGTTGTGTGCATGTGCTGCTGCTGTTGCTGCTGCTGCTGCTGTGTTGCTGTGCTGCTGCTGCTGTTCTTGCTGCTGTTCTCGCTGCTGCTGCTATTATTTCCACGAAATAAGTGTGAGTTTACCCTTGTCACTGCAGGTGTATCTGCATCTCTCTTGTGCTGCTCTATTTGCTGCATATATACCTGGGGGTATATTATTGAATTGTCGCTAACGCGAATAATTCAAATATGTAAACAAAACCTAAAGGCGTATACCCTACACCCTAAGAATAAAAATACAATTGAGCAATAATATTAAAATCATCCCTTCCCCCCTCGCTAGTTCTTAGGGAGGGTCAGATCTATTATGAATCGGGGGAAAGGCTCATATAATGCAACAAGAAAAGGATCCTTCCCCCTACCTTTTCCTCTTTACCTGTACCTAAAAGAGATCTAACTGCCCCTGTCGCCTTGGCGAGTCCGTGTCTTCTCTTCGTACTTCGGTACATATCTTATGAGGCAAGCGAGTCCTTTTGCCTAGAGTACTCTGCCTACAGTAGTAGTGTAATGATATGTTTACAGTTTACCTTCTTAGCAGGGGAGGCCTCTAGAAGTCCCCCTTGAGGTCTACTGTAGTGTATATGCAATATACTAGGCCTTCAATAGTCAGTTAGTTGCCCCTCAAGGAGGCACAGCTTTAATCGCTCCTCCGGTTGGTCCTCCATAATGGCGCACGCGCGTACTGCAGGTAACAATCTCAGGCGTATGGTTAGGTTTATGGTTGCTCTCTCTTTCGTCTCTGTGTGTCAGAATATGTTGTTTTCTTTCGCTTGAGGGGACTGATTGATGGGGCGACGATGCCGAATTCAATGATCATTACGTTGACACTGACAGAAGACGTGAGGAATAACCAGAGTCCCCTGCCTGGTGTACAGCATGGCTTCCATCTTCCTCAGGTATAATTCGATCCATGCTGCAGAGGGAAGGAATTCAGGTGGCGAAAATTCAAATACGGCATTCTTGAGTTATTATTATTTATCATACAGGAGGTCCACAACGTCTCATAGGTGCTGCTAGTGCTGCTATACATATTTGCTGACCACACTCCTGCCGCCCATGCACTTAATTGTACATTTACCATTAGTGAAGCCCCAGAAGGCGTCGTACCCTCGTTTTTACTTCCTTGTCGAGACCCTAATTCCTCTTCTGTTATAATACACAGAGCTGTTTTGAGCACAGATAAATGTGCACCTTCCCAGTGCTATTTCCCAGAGATATAACTTCAAAATGACGTTTCTAGGGATGCTACAAGCGAGAGAGGCATTAATGAGACAACCACCTTTCTAGAGGATTATGTCGTGGTGAACCGGTTCAATGTCAACGGCTGGAAAATGAATTTTTAGCTGACTATGCACTTGATGCCCGTTAAGTCTAGGTTTCTCGTAGCTAATATGCCCTCTGAATTATTCAGCAAATATTATACAGCGAATAAAGAGTTTGTTTTTAGCCATTCACAATTCCCTACGGATCTTCGTATCATTGACTTCGTGGATCAGGTAGCATTCTTCTTTGTTTCTGCTCTCTGTAGATGTGTGTAAGCTTAGCATGAGATACGGGTGGCAATGTGAGGTATGAGATGAGGTGGATTGAGGGGATAAATAAGTGTTGGGAGGAGACTATGAGTGTG